>NW_020954720.1:4200124-4207321 GCF_900497805.2 Vombatus ursinus
ACACACACACACACACACACACACACACACACACACACACACACACAGTTTAGAACCTTTGATGTAAAGAAACATTTCCTAACAATCAAGCTATCTAAAAGTGGGTCCAACCTCAGTGTGAGACTTCAAAGGCCTAATGCCCACTTGTTAAAAATATGGCAGGGGGCTTCTTGGTCACGTATGAGTTGAATTAAATGGCCTCTGAAGTCTCAATCCCAGCACTGAAATTATGAAAACTCTCATCTCTATTATATTATTTCCCAGAACTACATCTCCAATTCTGCCTTGCTGGAAAAGCTACTGTTCTTTCTAGACCTCTAATTTCCATTGGATATCTTACTATCACTGCAAATGCACTCTGTCCCAAACCAAACACATAAACTTCCTCTCAAATGCATTCTTCCTCTTGCCAGCTTTTTCTAACAATGGCATCAACATTATCCTTACAACCTTATTTGCCTCTGTGTGCACTTCATTCAAACAGCATGTTCCTGCTCTAATAGTCTGTGAGTCCTATGTAGATAAAACACCCCACATTCCCCTCCCCCTCCCCCCACCTCCAGGGATTAACTAGCAAGGGTCAGGGGTAACACATCATCAACTGATAGTCTATGACAGGGAGACATGCTATTGTTCTTGATTATTATTTATTGCATTCTGACAGTGCATGCCAGCCAGTACAAGAATAAAAGACTTGCTCTTTGCCCTGAGCACTTATAGCCTAAGCTAGAAAGACAAAATAAATCAGGCATGAAGTACAGCACATACGGGAGTGGTTAAATGTCAGCAATAGAGGCCTTATTATTATTTATTTAACTTTCTGGCACTACTGTGGGAACCTTCCATGGTTATTCGTTTGAACCCCAGAACTGCAATCTTCAGGAAGAGACACAAGACACACCTCTCGTCCCAAACCCTAATCTTAGCTCAGGAAACCAATAAACTACAAACTATGATCCAGGATGTTTTGGTTTTTTCCCTAACTCCCAGCATGGAATGAAATAAGGTGGTGTTTATTCTCCATCCCTGTTTACGTCCTGTTTCTAGTCAACAATATCTTTCTAGGTGTCTAAATAGCAAAGCAATAGGCACAACTGGAAATAAGAACAAAACATACATTCCCATGAAGTGAAATGGACAACTGGATTGTTGTCTTCCTACACAGAAGAGAAGTGAGGCCATTATCAGATAATGTAATAAGCTGAAATAGGCCACTGCAAGAAGGGCAAAATAAACACTTTCAGGATGACTGAAGCAACAGTCTAAGACAGGGAGGCATTATTGGGGATCACTGGGAAAGAGTGGCCACACTGGAATGTAACTTTGAAGGATATGCCTGCTCTTTGTGAATAGACTTTGGGCTGACCAAGAAGCAATATCACAAAAAAACACGGACTGTGCCTATACCCTTGGCTGCTAGAGACTGTAAAGGACAACCTCTCTGGGTACTCAATCTGGGCTTTTTTAACCACATCTCAAAACCTAAGTCTGACTATGCCACTCATTTCTCTCTCTCTCTTTTTTTTTTTTGGCTAGGAAATGGGGTTAAGTGACTTGCCCAGGGTCACACAGCTAGTAAGTGTCATGTGTCTCAGGCCAGATTTGAACTCAGATCCTCCTGACTCCAGGTCAAGTGCTTTATTCACTGTGCCACCTTGTCATCCCATTATGCCACTCATTTCTCAAGAAGTTTTAGTCATACCTTATTGCCCCTAGGATCAAATGCAATCTTCTCTGTTTGGCATTGCTAAACCTTCACAATCTGACTCCAGCTTGCTTTTTCAAGCTTATTAAAAATTACTCCCCTTCCTACACTATACTTTCTAGACAAACTGGCTTACTTGCCATTCCCTGTACATGAACTTCCAACTTCTACCTCTGTGACTTTATAAAGGTTGTCTCCCATACTTGGAATGCCCACCCTCCTCACCTTTGTCACCACTGTTCAAGGCCCATCTTAAGTGCCTCCTTTTATGTGAAATCTATTCAATCTCTCTAATTGCTCATACGTCCCCTCTCCTTTACAGTTATGCCTTCGACATCTCAACTTTCCCCATCACAGTTTCTACATATCGAGGGTCAGCAGAAGAAATTAAATGGGAATTTTTTGAAAGTTTTGCGGAGGCTACAGATAGCACACAAAGATCAATAGACAACACAGAAAAAGTTTAGAAACTCAGAAATGCATGAAATATATGTGTAGTATTGTATAATATCAATATACTTTATCTTTTAATGTCATAATAATTCAGACTTCTCTGACACAATTGGAGGGCCAAAAATTTTTACTCAGATTTTCCAGATTACAGATTAACCCTCACAATGTGGAAGGGATAAATGTACTTGGCATTTGTATTTGCATTTCCAAGGTTGGCATTCAAACACCCACCTTACCCTCAAACAGACAGTCACCAAGCTGCTTTTTTCAGCTTTTCACACACTATTTTCCTTCATATATTCAACATTTTAACGAAATGGGAATACTTACCATTCACTGAGAAGATCCTCTTTTTCCTACTTTTTTGCTCCTTGATCATAACCTTGCCTGTCATCCTACTAAAATGATATCCTACCTCCACATTTCTGCCTATGGAAATTCTATGCATCCTTCAAGGCTCAACTTAAACATCACATCCTTTGTGAAGCCTTTTCTGAACTTTCCAACTGGAGATTACCTTGTCCTCTGAATTCACATAGCAATTTGTTTATACATTAAGAGAGCATCACCTAATAATAATATGATATTGGCCTTAGGGTCAGAAGACCTATGTTGAAGTCCTAGGCTCTACCACTAACTTGCTGTATCATCTTGGACAAAATATTTGATCTCTCTGAGCTTCAGTTTCCTCATGTGTGAAATAGATATAACAAACCTTTATGGTACCTATCTCACAGGGTTGTTGTTAAGATCAAATAATACAGTGCATATGGAGGGTTATTTTCAACCATAGAATGGTTTCATGAATTTGAACTATTATTACTATATTCTATTTTGTATTGTGGTCATTAGCATATGTGTTATATCCTCCTGCTAATGCATAAAATCTTGGAAGACAATGACCATGTCAATTTTGGGGGGGGCGGTTTGAGCTTAGCATAGTATTTTGCATATAAGAACTATTTAGGCAATGTTTCTTAGAAAAACACATTTAACTTTCCTAAAAATATTTTAGATGTTGTTAGGGCACAGGAATAGGGGTGGAAAAGTATACTGAGTCCCATATTTTAAATCCATGTGTTCTTTTTAATAAACTTATATTTGCATGTTTCGCATTTATTTCAACAGCTCTTAAATCACTTCCTTTCAGTTACATTTAGAAAACATTTTTTCCCTTAAAACTAGGTGGTCACATTTTTTAGTGTGAAAGAAACACAAATAGCAATGCTGGGCTTAAAACCTCAACTCCACAAGATTTAATTGTTTTCCAGTGGCTTGAAGGGTGTAGTCATATAAATTTTTTGTTTGTTTTGCTCTTTTGCCCCAAATATCTAGCTATGACTTATCTTTGGGAAATCTTACTTTCTGGCTTTGTATACTATTAAATTCAACTAGCAGGTAAGTTGTTCCTAGCTTCACTCAAAAGTTTTCTTGATGAACATACTTGACCTCAGGATAGAAACAAAAACATTTCAAAAACTAAAGTTATTTTACCTTTTGAGCAGAGAAATAAGAGTCTAATAGTAGTAGTTTATCTCATGGGGATAATATTTTTAAGTGTTTTCTTCCCCTTTTCATTCCTTTTCTGCAAATCTCCCTGTGTGGCTACAGTTATATTTTGACCACAAAGCAACCAGTTAATTAATTCAAAATGGTTGCAGGTCAATTGTGTGCGTAGATGAACATCTTTACAAAAATATAGCACATCTCAACTATATCTTACAAATAAATATTAAGAAGCAATTGGCAGTTTATAGGTTCTAAAAGATTGAAGGATCAACATAATTTATTTCTCTATATTCAGGAAGATATCTTGGCACATTTTTTAAATCCCCAAAACTGAAAAGCAGAGTAATCATAAACATATATATTTCTTTATTGTTTCAACAAACAAAATTTTTGATGAGTTAACACTTCTAAAGAAATTAATAAATGGGGGCAGGTAGGTGGCACAGTGAATAGAGCACTAGCCCTGGAGTCAAGAGGACCTGAGTTCAAATCTGATCTCAGACTAGATATTTACTAGCTGTGTGACACTAGGTAAATCACTTAACCCCAATTGCCTCACCAAAAAAAAAGAAATCTATAAATAAAATTGAGAGGCCTCAACTTTTTTACTAGGAGTCAGCTGCTGGACATTGATGTTTTCTGTAGAATCAGTCAAATATGTAACAAAATCTGATGTTAAAGTCATAAAAGAAAATATGAGTTTTTGTTTTTCAAAAAATGCTGATAAATCTTTCATGTCTGCACTAACTTTTAGTAAATGTCTCAAATGATGTTGGCTATCATCAGTAAAATGCCAAAAGCCTGTAATTTTCTTCCTGTGATTTTCTATATGTTTTTCCCATAACTATTACTTTACAGAATAAATCTAATCTGGGTGGTAGAATCCTGCACAATATATTGAGGAAATGTGGATGGAATTTATGTTCTCTAGGCAGTACTAAAAATATCTCTGTGCTAGGAATTCCTCTTTTATCAAGCACCATGGGGGCCAGTTTCTCCTCCTATACACAACCATGTAGCTCTGTGGGAAAAGAGGCTCACCTCATTATATCTAAAATCTGCTATTGTGACATATCTGGAAATTTGGACAAAACGTACTTGCTATATTAAGAGATAAATGGCAACCTTTCTCCTTGAAATGGAGAATATTTGTCTATGATAAATATGTTCAAATATATTTTGAAGGAAACCAAGTAGTCACACAGGAAACATTTATTTACGCTATTGTGGAGAAGAAAGGAAATAATTTCAAAATGCCAGTATTCAACAAGAGAAAGGAGGGAGGGGTTACAATTCATCATCCAGAGGATCATCCTAGGAATGACTTCTTCTTTATCCAAGGCAGGTTATGGCCAGAAATGAAGTGAAAAGGAAATTTGAGTTTTATCTGATCAAATAAGATAGAAATCTATTAGTACAGGAAGCTAACAGCCTTTGAAGTTTATCAATTCTTAATTATAAGAAATTAATTCCATGCTCATAATTGCAAAAGTGAACTAGAAAATTGTACAGATCAGAAAAGAATTGTCTCTAGCTTAGCAGAGGCAGACCAACAAAATATGACACATAGAATTGAGTTTTCACCCTAAGTATGACATCAGAAAAGGCACAGAGTTTTTTCCACCAGTACAACCTTTTCTAATCTGTATATGAAATTTTCCTATGGCCTTTACAATAGAGAGAAATAAAGTTTGTAGATTTAGGTAGAATTTTCAAGACTCAATCTTCTTATTTTTTAATAGAAGTAAATAAAATTAAAAAGAGATTAAAAAGGAACTAAAGAGCTTTAATAAGTAACTTACTTTCTAGGTAAAGATTTTAATTCTAAAAAGAAAATTTATTAAAACCTGCTACACTTACTTTCCAAATTGAAGGATTTTGTCATTATCAAATGTTTAAAATGGACAAATCTGTATATAGAATTTGGACCATTCAGGCAGAGAGTTCATCTTTATTAGACCAGTATTTCTACTCTTTATTAGATCAGTATATTCAAAGTCATTTCTTATTTGTTCATTTTGCCAAAGAGATCTTAGTGGAAATCTAAATGTCTTCAAATTTGGTTGAGTTGTTTTATAAACAAATATTGGTTGCTAAGTTTCTTTTTTCCTATTTTGTTAAGTCAAAGGCATTAACTGTGTTTCTTTTCTTTTACAATCCCTTATTGCTTTTATTGGTGATGTTAAAGTTAGCTTTGTTACAGCTTTTTAAGATGGAGAAGAAAAACAGAACAGAAAATTATTCATCCAAGTTAAAATCTATCATATCTACATCATTTTGTCAAGAAATGTAGACTAAAACCAGAAACTTATTCTTGGTGGGATTTCTAGGCATAATTAGAATTAAATATCACAGTACTCAATCATAAAAGTCAGATTACTATCTATAATGCAGAGCCATGTTTCCTAAACTCATTTTGGCAACTTAATACCTTGGGGCTTGACATATTTACAGAACACATTAGTGCTGGTTGGGTGATCTAGAGTTATGGGAAGCCCCTGGAATAAAGAGGGATCATGGAGCAAAATTGTATAAAGAAGTCTACTTTCACATTGGAGAAATTGCCACCTGTATCCAGAGCCAGAGTAGTGTGACCAAGAATACTACCGAGTTGTACACACATTGACTTGCAGGTCTATAAAGAGATTAGATTAGACTGTACCATCAATGCTTCCCCTACACCTTCTCTCTTTTTCATGGGGAAGGGACTTCATACTGCCCATTCTTCTTTTTCTCACAACTGTCAAATTCTCATATTCTTAGGATATCTTCTCTCCCACTCATCCTGCCTCTTGGCAACACCCTTTCTCCAAATTTAGACATAGATATATGTATACTTGACCAACAAAAAAACCAACCAGTCAACCTTTGGCTTTCTAAACAGCAACTTGTGCTGATGGGCTCATCATTGTGTTTACTCCAAGTGACTCCTATTCCTACTGGGCTCAGAGCCTTTTTTTTTTTTTTAATCTCTATATGATTCCACCTCTTTCCTCTGAGATTGGGAAAAGATGAGCCTTTTCTCCTCTTATTTCCAGCAAATTATTTCTAGCATAAAATGTCCTAACAGAACCCCTTATTCTCAAATTAGTTAGTTTGTTTTCTAAAACACCAGAGTTCCAGAGTACAGTTTCAGAAACCCTATAATTGTCCTGTTCTTAAGACTATTCATTATCAGGGTTCTATAAACTCTGACTTGAAGTGAATAATATGCTCAGAAAATAAAGACTCAGCAACTGTGAACTGCTAAGGATCTGTATCCTGACCCAGGAATGCCCATGAAAATCAGGAAAGGTTCAGATGGTGTTGCCAAGGACCCAGGTGCTGTTGAAACTCTGACACAAAGTCATTACTTGATCCCTTTGGGGGCAATCTGAGCCTAAGACTTTTCCCAGGTACACACATGACATAGAGAAATACAAATATAGGCTCATAGGGAAAGTTACCCAGATAACCAGACTTCCCAGAGGCCCAATGTTATACCACACACACACACACACACACACACACACACACACACACACACACAC
>NW_020954720.1:4207331-4306386 GCF_900497805.2 Vombatus ursinus
ACACACACACACACACACACACACACACACACACACACACACACACATATTCACCTGACTTTTGTTTGCCTTACCTCCAAAGCACACATCTCTCCTACCACCGTATAATGAATGTGTCAGGCTAAATAATAGCCCAGAGGACCAGGCTCTTTCTACTTTTATCTGCTACCTAAAGATAGCTTCAGGAGGAGAGAGTCTGATGACATTGTTAGGACTATAGAAAGCATCTACTGCCTTCCTGGCATTTGTCCCTGAAAACTATTTCATTTTACCTCAAGAATCTCCCAATGGGAGACTGAAATACATCAAAAGCTGTATCTACCAATATTTATAAGAATTATATCGCCAATTTTGGCAACCATGTTGTAAATAGATGGAACGTTAGTTTTATCTGGCTAAGGGTGACATTACTGTGCTTGTTTTTCAGACAGTATGCCTGTGTTATGTGTGTGTGCATGTATATACATATGCATATATGCATATACACATAAACATATATGTATGTATGTATATACATATATATACACATAAAATATATATCTGTGTCAGTTTCCTCATCTATAAAAATTAGGGACCAGGACTAAATGGGCCTAAGTGATTAAGACTCCTTCTCCAAATCTGTGATCCAACAGATAGTTTACTACCACCGAGGAGATAATATAATAATAACTGGCACAAATATAATGTTTGAAGAAGTGCTTTATATGATTTATCTGATAAAGGAAGAATGTAATAAATGGGTACATCTTACAGGCAATTTCAAAAGAGAAATTCCAAAAGTAGTTTGAACAACGGTACTAACCTGGCTTGAATAAGTATATTGAGACCCATCCCCAAGGTGATTACTTGGCAGTACAACACTGATATAGATATAGAAGTTTCATTATATTGGTTAAAAAATCTGTCTCCTCACTTTATAATAATACCTCACACGATGGCCTAAAAGCATTACATTCTGAATGAATTATTTCAAAATAGTTCACATTTACATAACACATCAAGGTTTGCAAAGCACTTTACAATGTTATCTCATTTGATCTTCACAATTCTTGAGGTAGGTGCTAGTATTCTCCCCATTTTACAAACAACAAAACAGGCTGAGAGAGATTAAGTAACTTGTGTATGCTCACATAGATAAAAAGTGTTTGAGATGGGTTGTTCCCCCTTCAGACCCAGTGTTCTATCCACTGCACTACCCAGTTGTTTCAGTTGAATCACAGTCTGATCACTTCTATGCTTCTAAGGATTTTTTCTGTACGTATATATATATATATTATATATATATATATATATATACATGCTGAATGTGGAAGACAGGCTAGGGGATAGTTAGAGATGGATTTATGGGTTAAAAAAAGGCAGGTCAGTAAGAGGGAGAGTGATTTAGTGGCATATGAAAACAAAGGATTTATTTTAAGGATTTGTAAAAGCTTCATGGTTGGAAGAAAGTGGGGAGAGACAGATTCAGAGAGAGACACACACACAGAGGGAGACAGAGACAGAGAGACAGAGAGAATCTAGACCAATCTGCCCAAGCTCATTGGTGATATTTATATTTTCACTGATATGTTACTTTTCTGGTTCCAAACATAGGATCATTTTGAGGTATTTTATTCAAAAACTCAAAAGTGTCCTTTTCTGTGTATGTTTTAATGATCTCTGATTCTTTTGCCTTCTTAACCTGTCCCTCCTCCTTGTCAGCCTCATACAAATTCTGAGGAGACATATGTAGAAACATATAGAGAGAATGAAGTGATTTCTTCAGTGGCAATGTCAATCAACTAAATTTATAGGGATTGGGAGCTCACCATACAAAGAGACACAAAATAAAACCAGGAGACAAATAACTCAATCTTCTCTGTTTTTGCACACAATGGCAACAATGAAAAGGTGAATTTAATAATTAATGAAATGCATTTATTTCAAGTAAAATTTTATTCTCTAAATCACAGATAGCAATAGAAATGTCATCACCAATCACAGTTGCAATGATGAATCATGGTCTCAAAACTGTGTTATTCTCAGAAAAGCATTGATATGTTTTTCTGTACTATAACAAAAATGTGTTAATGTTATAAATTCCCATAAATGTTATAATATTAATCTAATCTAGGTTATACATTTTTGGGTGATGGTCAAGAGGAGGCTTGAATGAAATGCTTTTTAAAAAAGAATCAGAAAGATCAAATTACATACATTCTGTGATTCCCTTGGTAGGAATCATAAAGTTAAAGTAGTTGATTTAAACTGATTCATTGATACTTTTTAATCTGGAATAGATAGCAATTGAGCATACAGCCAGGTAATATGATGACATTCAACTGTTGGCCAGCTCTGGAAACATATTAACCTCTCTCTTTTAAGCACACTTTTCAAAGACATAAACAGTTTTTAGTCTCCTGCAATATATATAAACAATTTTATAAGTTTTTTTCTAAAAAAAATAAAAATTTTATGTTGAAATTAACTGTGTTTATCACAGTTAAATGTTTTATAGATTGTCAAAGAACACAAGAAACCTAACTTTCTGAATAGGTTGGATGGGACCCTCTGTACACCCAACACTACCTTCAGGACTTCTCTACCATCCCATTGTTGCTGGCTAATCTAAGGTGACTGCTTAGACAATAGTAATATAGTTATCCCTTCCACATAGCAGGGGGTTAGGGACATAGTGTTTCCTAACCCTCCTCATTATCTGGAAAATCCACATAAAATTTTTTTTGCCCTCACTTTTTACCAGAGAAGAAGTCTGAATTTTTCTTTTTCTTTTATGGGGTGTTTACAGCACCTTATTATAAAATTTGAGTTAAGTATTTGGTCATAGGCTCTGGGTCATATATTGCCCTTTGTGTGTCATCTATGGCTTTTGCAATACTCCCCCCCACCAAATTTCTATTTAATTTCTTTATGCCTACCAGTAAAATATCAAAAGCAATGGGGAAAGTTACAATATGGAATGGATAACTGTACTCCAACTTTAGCAAAAAAAATGTTAAAAACAAAACTAAAATATTATAGAGGATGATATTAGATGTTTTTATTTATCTCACAGAATGTCACAACCCAAAGGGACCTTGGAGATCCTTGATTTAATCCTTTCATTTCATAAATGAGGAAAATAAGACAGATGAAGTAACTGATATTTATCTCTAAAATTAATTCTTAATGTAAATAAAAATGAATGAGGAAGATGATTTGTATAGATGGCTACAAAAGGAAAGGTAATAGTTCTTTTTTTTTTAAATAAAAAAAAAAGTTGTCACTAAATAAGGTTTGGAAACTACTTTCTTTTGCTGGGGTTAGCAATTCTTCCACAATCCAGATATGCAACTGTTGCATAGTAGCTGTTATTGTGTCACATGAGCCTTGAGGAAATCAGAGAAACAACTGGGAAGTTTGTTCCGTAATGTTTATAATAAACACTGAAGAGCGCTTGGCTAACCTAGGCATAGAAGGATTGCCTTCTTTGTTGACATTTCTGAGACAGAAGAGTAGCCCTGCAGCATCACACAGGAAGAGGAGCAGAAGGACAGAAGAAGATGGAAAAGGAAGGCTTCCTCTCTAGAAGTACTTCCTTTAAGAAAGTTGTCATTTTTTTTTAACACAAGAACAGTTTTTCCTGTTACAGTTCCATTGTCCTGCCATTCACAAAAAAAAGGAACCTGGAAAAAACTAACTAACAACAATAGAAGCAGCTTAGGTTAGGACAGCCGTATATCCCGTTTAAAAAAAAAAAAAAAACATCATTTGGTCTCAGTGTACTAACAAACCCTTGGAAGTAGCAAATTGTTCCCAGGGCAGGATCAGGAAATAACGATGAGTTTCCCTTGGGATTGAAAACACTTGCAGATCATTTTTAAAACTCATGGAATTGAAATAGAGGTCTTTGTTATATAATTGTTTTGACAAATTAAGACAGCATCAACGAAAAGATACAATCTGGACTTAATTTCTCTCCATTCGCTAGTTACCTTTTGACCAACTTAGAAATAAAGAAACAAAATCCACCACCATGCATGCATCTATCCATTCTCCTTCCTTTCTCTTTCTTTCTTCCTCTTCCTTTCTTTCTCTTTCTTCCTTTTTTCTTTCTTTCTTTCCTTCTTTCCTTTTCTTTCCCTTCTTTCTTCTTTTCCTTTTTTCTCTCTATTTCTCTTTCTTTTTTCTCTCCCTCCTTCCTTTTTTATTTCCTTCCCACTTTCCTTCTTTCTTTTCTTTCTCTTTTTCCTCTTTTCTTTTGTCTTTCTTTCTCTACCTCTTTCTTTTTCTCTCATTCTTCCTTTTCATTTCTCCTTCCTTTCTTTCCCCTTTTTCTGTCTTTTCTCTCTACTTCTTTCTCTTTTCCTTTTTTGTTCCCTCCTTCCTTCACTTCTTTCTTTTTCCTTCTTTCATTTTTCTTCTTTTCTCTTTCTTTCTCCACTTATATTTCTTTTTCTTTCTCTCTTTCTTTCTCCCTCTCTCCTTCCCTCTGAACCTTTTTTCTTTCTTTTTTCCTTCCCTCTCTTTCTTTTTGTCTTTTTTCTTTCTTTTTTCTTTTCTTTCTTCTTTTTTCCTTCTCTCTTTCTTACCCCCTTTCTTTGCCTCTCTCTCATTCTTCCTTTCTCTTTCTGCTTTCTTTCCCTCTCTCTTTTTCTTGCTGCCTCTTTTTTTTCTTTCTTGCTTGTTTGATTTCTTTCTCTTCAGATCTACGATTTCACTGATATAAGGGTTTTGGATGAGGAAGCCTCCTCCAACAATACAGGTGACACCTGTTCTGAAATGTATATTTCTCAAAAGTTCCCTGGGCCACTTCTAAGTTAAGTGACTTGCCCATCTAATAGAAGTTAAGTGACGTTTGAGGCAGGACTTGGGACTTCCTAATTCTGAAGCCACTTTCCCTCTACTTTACCACGCTTCTTTTCAGCATTCCTATTATTCATTTTAAAATTAGCTTTAAGTGCTGGTCTTGTTTCCCCATATTTTCTTCTACTTAACGTCTAAGAACCTTGAGTACATTGGAAGGAAATCTGGACTAGTGGTCCTGAGGCCTGGGGTTGAGTCTCAGAACCACTAATCACCAGCCGCATGATCTTGGGCATATTACATGAACTCTCTTGCCCAGTTTCCTCACTTGCAAATGAAAGTTGGATAAGATTATATCTCAATACCTTGGGCAAGTCACTTAACCCCATTGCCTAGCCAAAAAAAAAAGAAAAAAATCCTTTAAAAAGAAGATTATATCGCAAGTCCTCTCTAGCTTTAACAATTTAAAACGAAATAAGTACATGTAGAATATTGAATCAAATATGATACAATAAGATATACACAAAATGTTACATTGCAAATAAATACAATAATAAATGAGCACAAATAAAAAATAAGATGATTCTTCACAATATAAATATATTATGTAATCATCTAAAAGTAATATAATAAAGCATTTAGTATTATACATGTGTGTCTGTGTAATACCTAAATAAACATGATAGAGGGTAGATTGGGATATGTATCATAAAGAAGTACAAATAATATGTTGTAGAATTTCATAATTCTATAACAGAGAGAGATCCAATGCAGATTCCAGGTTGACTATGGATTCCCCGTGGATGATGATGATGTGCTGATTGCATCCAGCCCAGCAACACTACAGAGCTTCCTGGAAGAGATTTGTAATCACTCAAAGGAATTTGGCTTGTCCAACCACATAGAAAAGACTAAATAAATGAAGAATGTCTACTGCCCATGTTTCAAGATGCATTTGGATGAACATCCTATAAAACTTATTGACATGGGACAGACAGTACAAGCAGACAAGTTGGGCCCAGAGCTGAACAGGAAGAAAAGAGCAGGCTCAATTACTTTTGGAAAATTACAGAACTCCTTTACTCTTACCAAGCTTATAATGGTTAAATCCGAAGCACAGATAGATGATCTTTCACTTGATTCTATCTTGTCACGTATACTTATGGTAAAACTCCTCTCTTTAACCTCTGATAATCCCATACCAATGGAAGGATGCATCTAGAGTTCATCCTGATAGGCCCTAACTTTGGAGTAAAATCAATCAATGAATCAAAATTTATTAAGTACCTACTATGTGATAAGCACTAGGATCACACACACACAAAAAAGAGGTAAAAGACAGTCTCTGCCCTCAGGGAGCTCATAATTGAATAGGGGAGACAACAAACAAAGAAATACAGACAATCTACATACAGGATAAATAGGAAATAATTAACAAAAGGAAGGCACTAACATTTGAGAAAGATTGCAAAACGCTTCCTGCAGAAGATGGGATGTTAGTTGGGACTTAAAAGATGCCAGAGAAGCCAGTAGGCAGTAGGAGAGCATTCAAGGAATGGGAACAGCCCAGAGAAAATGCCCAGAGACAAAAGATGGAATGTCTTGTTCACGGAACAGCAATGAGGCCAGTGTCACTGAATCAAAAGAGCACATGGTAGGGAGTAAGGCATAAGAAGACTAGAAAATGAGGAAGGTATTAGGTTATGAAGAACTTTGAATGCCAACCAGAAGATTTTATATTTGATCCTGGAGGTAAGAGAGTGCTACTGGAGTTTACTGATTGTGTGTGTGGGAAAACATGATTGGACCTGAATTTTAGAAACATCACTTTAGTGGTTGAATGGAGGATGGATTGGAGGGGGAGAGATGTGAGGCAGGCAGACCCACTCTGAGGCTATTACAATAGTCCAGGAGTGAGGGGATGAGGGCCTGAACCACAGTTGGAAAGAAGGTTGGGTATATTGGAGGGATGTTACAAAGTGGTATTTTGATTCAATTTAATACCAATTTAGCAGAGGTTAGGAAGTTGTTTTTAATTTTGTAATAAATGCTAATTATAAAAAGTCAAAAGTAACAATTATAATTTTTCTTTCAGACTCCTTCATTTAATCTAAATTGAGCCCCATTTTGCTTCCAATATGCCACTTTTAAGTGATCATATTGCCTCTCACCTCCTTGCAGTATTTCATCCTGAGACGATTCTCATCACTCTTGCCTTTAGACGTGGTCCTTGATCATTCTGATATACTAGAAGAATGATATCTTATACTATGATTTCCTGGGTACTGAAGTCTATAATATTCTCAAAATATCAATATGGAATGATGGAAATGGAAGTTTTTAAACTGGAGATGCTCCTTGCATTTGCACTTTTAGAATCATAGATCAAGAGTTAAATGATACGTCAGAGATCATGTAACCCAATTAACTGATAAGAAAACTGATATCCAAAGAAGCTGTATAACTTGCCTCAAGGTCAGAGAGTTGGTAACTATCAGAACTGGAAATTGAACCCAGATCCTCTCACTCCAAGTGTAGTACTTTTTCCACTTTGCTTTACATACTGTAAGTGTTTTTATGTTCTGATAAAACCACAAAGTAGGCACCATTTTACCCCAGTTATCCTATTATCTACTTGAAAGATTTTGTTCTTGAAAAATCCCAGTGGATATAGCATTGGCCTTGAAGAGTCAGGAAGACCAGACTTCAAATCCAGCCTCAGACATTTACTAACTGTATGACCCTGTATTAACCTCTGTCTGCCTCAGTTTCCTCATCTATAAAATGGGCATAGTAATAGTACCTACGTCCCAGGGTTTTTGTGAGGTTCAAATGAGATAGCATTTTCAATGCATGTAAAGGTAAACCATGCCTGGCACATTGTAGGAAGTCAATAAAGTCTTGCTTCCTTCCTTGCTTTTAAACTTTTCAAAAATAACTTACTTTGCAAATACTCCTTACAATTGGTATTCTTTCCAGGGCACTTTTTAGTGAGTTCAGACTCACTGAACACGTGTTCTACTCTCACTATTTTCTACATGAAACTTAGAGAGTAGGCCTTTCATTTGTACCTTTTAAAATGTACTTCATATTTATATTTACTTGTAGTTTCCCAGGCAGAATCATACCAAGAATATCTCTGTGCCTCCCAGGACATTTGGTTTTAAAAGTTCTCAGAAATTATTTAAATCCCTAGTTCATCAACACATTTCAGATTTGAACCTATAGAAAAAAAAATGTAGTCCTTGGTTTCTCCTACTTCTCATTACAACAGGAATACTAAATTAGAACAACAACCAGAAGAGAACTAGATAAAGTACCTTTCATAGCTATGGCTATGAACAACAACCAGAAGAGAACTAGATAAAGTACCTTTCATAGCTATGGCTAGGAGGAGAATTGTTATCCAAACAAAGGATAGAGGCAATTATGAAAGAAAAAATAAATAAATTCCATTATATGAAATTGAAAAGTTTTTGTATGATCAAAATCACCATAACTAATACAAGAAGGGAAGCAACTGATCAGTGGAAAGTATTTGTATCAACTATCTCTGCCAAGGGTCCGATATCTAAGATTTATAGGAAACTAACACAAATATATAACACAAAAAGCTGTTCCAAAATGATTAAGTAGTCAGATATAAACTAATACTTTCATGATAATTTCATACTACTAACCATTTGAAAGATTTCTACAAATCATCTAAAGATGAATGAAAAACAAAACAACTCTTAGGTTTTACCTCATACCCGTTAAGTTGGAAAAAATGACAAAAGTAGGGAATAGTCATTTTTGGAGGGGCTATAGAAAGACAAACATGTTAATACATTGTTGATGGAACTGTGAATTTCTCTAAATATTCTAGAAAGTAGTTTAAAATTCTGCTAAGAAAGTGACTAAAGTGTTCATACCCTTTGATCCAGAGATCCATGGATGTCAAAGGCAGAAAAGAAAAACAAAATAGTCATAGCAGAACTTTTCGTAATAACAAAAAAGGAAGCAGAGTAGGTTACTATCAATAGTGGAATCATTAAACAGATTTTGGTATGTGATTGTGATGAAATATCGCTGCTACAAAAGAAAAGATATAAATAAAATAGTGACAAATGGGAAGACTTATATGATCAAAATGATGTAAGCAGAACCAGGAAAATCATATACATAGTGACTCCAACAATATACATGGAAAGAATAATAATATCAAAATTAAAACCTATTAAATTATAATGACCAAGCTTGACCCTGAAGAAGGGAAATGAGAATGAACTTCCCTCTACTTTCTTTTCAGAAGTGAATGACTATGGATCTGGAATACTCCATATATTGTCAGATTTGATTGTGTTTTTTGTTGTAAGGGATGGTTCTCTAATTAGAAATGGATAAATTCGGAAATGAAAGTAATATGAAAGCAAGTGAATACATTTAAATAGCATTTAAAGTATAATTTGCTTTGGTAGTAATTTATAAAACCTATTAAATCAACTACTTTTTCGAACAAACGTATTAGGCCCTACTAGCACATTGTAAATGTCACTAAAACCAAGGTACTAATTCCTAGAAAGTCTTGTAAATTTGCCTTAATCCATATCTCGAACAGAGTAGATTGTAAATATAACCTCAACATTCCAAATGATTTTATACAAGTCAAACACAGAAATCTTTGCAATTGCAAACATGATGTGCCATATTTATTTACTTTCCCAGATAGGCATGGGCTTCTGGTGTCTGGTGGAAGGCAACTGACCCAGAAGAAAAAAATTTCTGACTGCTCAGTTACACTTTGAAGTTACTGTTAAAAATGTCCAGAGCAAATATCCCACATTTTTATAACACGTGATGTACATCATGTACAGCAAATGTGCTGGCTGAAAACAAAGTCAGATTTGGGAAATGCAAGATGAGCCTTCCTAGAAATGAGCACATTATTCTATAAAATGTAATGAAAATTGGTGGGGTGGGAGAAGGGGAAAATAAATGCCTTTGAGACTGGAATAAGGTATACCCCGTGACTTTCCTTGTGAGCAGGCGTCTCAAACCAGACTGCAGGAGATGTTAGAGAAGTTTACAGTAGCACCCCAGTGTGATAAAGAATGAGATACAATGCATAATTGTCAGCAGTTTCTTCAATTCATCTCAGGCCCAAGCTACCATGCAGAACATATTACCTCAGGCTCCACAAGGTCATGAGGGAGGTAACTGACTGTTGGGATGAGTAAATAGACCTTATTGTATAGAGCCCTTGTCACTGTAACAGCCCCTGGAAAAAAATGGAATTCTATTTTGCTCAGCTGCTGTACTTAGCTTCACGAGAAGGATGAATGGACTTTGAAAACATTAACCCTGAGAGTTCAAATTGGACTTCTAAGTTTACCATTCAACCATGGATTTAGCTATGGGATTAACTTTAAGACTAAAAGCCTTTTTCCCCATCCAAAACTATCTTCAAAAATTAGGAAATGCTCGGGTAAAGTTAGAGAACTTAAACATAAGATTCATAATTTAAAATAATCTAATGAGATTCTGAGGATCTGATGATTAGAAAAAAAAAACACTAACATCTATTCTAGCATCTCTAAAGATGTTAGGACTTTGCTAGATTAAAAATCAAAGCACTGTTCCCAAAAATACCTATTGTGTACCAACAAGCAAACCCGATATCAATATGCTGTCTATTATTCTTAACGTTCTTCTGTGTATCATGGAGTCCTTTGACAGTTCAGTGATGTCTATGGACCACTTCTCAAAAGCACGTTTTGTGTAATGAAAGGAAATGATAACTTTCAGTTAAAGGCTATTGGAAATCAAGATGTAATTTTTTCCCATCTACATTCACAGATACTCTGAAATATGAAGTCCATAGACCCCAGTGTAGGTAGGCATTAAGAATGCCTATACTAAATCATAGCTGTCTCTTTGGAAAGTTTTGAGACTGAGCCATGTACCTAAGTTCGCTGTAGTTGATGGTACAAGGAAACACTAATATGCCATCCTACAACCCCATTCTCAAGCAATTCAAGATGGTTTCATTAGAACTACATTGTGCTTTGAGGTAAGGATCAGTGTAGTTTAATAGATACGGCGCTAAGTTCAGAAACTGGAAGGCCTGAGTTCAACTCTTGTTTCTTCTACTTACTAACTGGTTGGCCTCTCTATGCCTCAAGCACCTCCTATGGATTCATCTACTATGTCATAGATAAGTTGGGTGAGATACTTTCCCCATATTAATAAAATCATCTATCTCTGTATTTGGAGTTAAAGACAAGACTACTAATTCAATATTTGGGAGGCCTTTTCTCATGCCTTAAGTATGCTGTTAATCTAAGCTAATGGATTTAAGTTGTCCATTAATGTTTACATTTTTAGATACATAGTTTGTTTTCTTTATTGTCCATACTTACAGATAGCCTGTTAGAGTATTTTTTACTATTGCCTTGTAAGTGTTATTTCTAAGTCATTTTTTGTGCATATATAATATGTTACGAAAAATATATAATAATGTGTGTGCATATATAATATATATATTAGCTCCCTATTAGATCTTTAAAATTAATGATTATGCCCTGTATTTATTTTATGTTCCCTCCCAGCACTTAGGGGGACATTTATTTTATGTCCCCTCACAGAACTTAGGGTAACTAGGTATATAGAGAACTGGGCCTGGAATCAGGAAGACCTGAGTTAAAATCTGGCCTCAGATACTTACTAGCTATGTGACCCTGGACAAGTCACTTAAACCTATTTGCCTAGTTTCTTCATCTATAAAATGAGCATGAGAAAGAAATGGCAAACTATTTCAATGTCTCTGCCAAGAAAACCCCAAAAGGTGTCACAAAGACTCAGATACAACAGAAAAACAACTAAACAACAACAACATAACACTTAGAACAATACTGCATATACAAAAGAAATTCAAGATTTCTTTTAGACACAATTAAAAGGGAAGAAGCCTATTTTCTAGGCTAATAGCTTGATTAAGTTTTAGGATAATAGCGTTAGAACAGGAAGGGATGTTGGAAGTCACATAGTCAATTCATGTTCATTTTACCAACAAGAAAACTGATAAATGAATAGCCTAAATTCCTAGGGGTGGTAAGAGAACCAGGATCTGAGTCAAAATACATTGTTCTTTCTATTGCATCATACTGCTTTATTAACTCTTAGGCAAGGAAAGCAATTTCCCATTCTACTATCATTATAAAACTAGAGTTAGTAAGTGTCCTTTCCAGAGAATTTTTTAAAGCATCTTGGACAGGATCTATGACATTTTAAAAAATAGCTCTAGTCTCCCAGAGGATTTGAAACAATTTAGCATTGCATAATACTTCAATGCATACATAGTTGATTGTCAGTAAAATGCACAAAATGTCACTCTTTCACCAAGACATTCCCAGAAAAATATATAAATATCACAAATATGAATGTAATTCAATTTCCATGACCACCCAAGCCAGATCTGTGCTTATCTATGGGCTGCTGAAAAACAAATTGCTCAAAACAAATTCCAAATTTTATTTTTAGGAGATTATAAGAAAAACATCCAAAAGAACATCCATGGTACATTGCTTTCATGTTTTTGAGACTAGTGTTGCATCGTTTCGGAGTTCTGTCAGTTGAAGGAAGCCTGAATATGATATTGCCCTGAGAAGCATTAGTCAGAATTACACTTTAGTTGGTTATTCAACTTTGATTTTATTTTGTTGCTGAACTTCAAGGTAATTTTTGTTCCCATAGAGGAAACAGTACAAATTAATCAAGCAGTTTGTCTACCACTTCTCTGAACAATTGATTAATTTTTTTTTTTAAAAATTAAACCTTCAAAAATCTATCTTCTCACACTTCATAACTTGTATTTCTTTTCCATTGCATTATTTCTAGGAACAATATTTCTGACATCACAAATCATTGGTTGTTTGTTCCACGAACCTTCCTATCCTTTCAATATCTGGCCAAGATTAGAATTTAGAGTAAGAGTCTTTTCTGATCTCCACCACACCTGTGAAGGTACCAGAGGGCATTTAAAAAAAGAGAGAAAGCTTAATAAATAAAAAAGCACTGAATTCTGTGTTCAAGGTACTACTATACTTGAACATACCTAACCATCTTGGAGCCCTAGTTTTCTCATCTTTCAAATGAGAGATCATAGATAAAGAACAAAAATGGATTTCATAGAATAGCTAGTCTAGTGCTCTCATTTTAAAAACCATTGACTAGATGACTTCTAATGGATTGTAAGTTCAATATGAGTAAATAGTAGTGATATGGCAGCCAAAACTGACAATGGAATATTAGGGGACATTGAGAGTACATTGGGGTTTCAAGTACCTTATATATATTTTCTCACTTGCTCAATATAACAACTCATTAAGGGAGGTGTTTTATTTATCCATAGGTTATAGATGAAGAAACTATGGGTCAGCTAAGTGGAACAAGTTAGAGTGTGGTTAGGTGGAAAAGGGAGACGATAGTAACATTATACACTGAACTGGTCAGATCACATTTAGAGTGAATTTTATGTTCAGTTTTGGGCACTACATTTTAGAAAGGACAATGATAAATATGAAATTCACATTCACAAAGGAGAATGGCCAAGATGAAGATGGTAAAGAATCTGAAGATCATGCTTTATTGTTATTGTTTGTCCTTCATTTTCAGAGAGAATCAGTGACATCACAGGGTAATGACTTCTGTGTGAATTGAATTTAAGTGAGGCAGAGATGTTTGAAGTCATCAGCCTCACTCTCTCTTCCACAGTCATTGAAGTCCAGTGGCAATATAAGAGTCAAGATGATTGGAGATGACCCAGGATACAGTGGAAGACCTTGGTATCTTCAATGTTTGACCAAGGTCTAAGTGCTTCACATCATCTGCTTCAGCCGCCTTCATGGCCATTGGAACAAATTGTTCTCATCCACCTATTGCACGAGGGGTGGAATTTCATTAATGGGTTTGAGGACTGTTGGTCACCTTCACCTTGGTTTAGCCTGTCTGCTGAGATGGTTTTACCAGGTGTGGCCCACACTAAAGCTTCTTAGAGCCACAGTTAACAGTTGGGTGAAGGTGGACACCAAAGATGAATGAACAGCCCTGAACAGGGTTCAGCAAGCCCTCACACCAGAGATGATAGTCCTCCCTGAACATCGCATTCACCCCAACATGCTTTATATTGATTAGTTGAAGTAACTAGTCACATTTAGCCTAGAGAAGAACTTGGTGAATTTGTGATAACTATCTTCACTATTTGAAAAACTGTCATATGGAATAGGAATAAGGTGTATTCTTTTTGTTCCAGAGGATAGAACTAGTAGCAGTGAGTAAAAATTGCAAGGAGGCAGATTTATGTTTGATATTTATTCTCTACCTATCTTATAAGTACCTAGTTATTTATATGATGTAAATATATATTTATATTTAAATATATAATTTAAATTAAATTAAATATAAAATACAAATTAAAATCCATAAATTTTAAAATAATTGAAATAAATAAACGGTAAAATATAAGCTTCCTGAAGGCAAGGATTGTTTTTGTCTTTATTTGTATCTTCAGTACTTTCTGTTGTAGCAAAGACTAGAAACTAAGAGCCATTACTTGAGAAATAACTGAACAAACTTGGTATGTGAATGCAAAGGAATACTGGTATGGTGAAAGATTGTGCTGTAAGAAATGATAAAAGGGATGGGTTCAGACAAACATGAGAAGATTTTTATGAATTAATACAAAGTAAAGTGAACAGAACTAGAACAATTTATACAGTGATTACAACATTGTAAAGAAAAGTAATTTCAAAAGACTTGGAAACTCTGACCAACAATGACCAATCACAATTTCAAGGAACCAATACTGAAACATGTTTCCCACTCACTAAAATAGAGGTAGTGGTCTTGTTGTGCAGATTGATACATACATTTTTGGATATGGCCAACACATAGATTTGTTTTTCTTGACTATAATAAGCTATTACGGGGGGGGGGATTTTTTAGAGAGAGTGGAGGGAAGAGGAAGATAATGATAGTGATGTCCCCCCAAAAAAAGAGGAAATGGGGGAAAGAGCATCCATGAAAAGAAAAGGACATTCAGAGGTAGACTTTAAAAAAGTTGTATATAGTATAGATTTATTTTTTATATGAATTTATTTTTCTATATTTAAATATTCACATTTGTTGTCTTTCAAGTTTAGAGTAGCAAAAAGATAAAATCAAATAAAATATGAAGACTCAAAAATAAAATACCATTCCTTTATCCTACTTGAAAACCTTACTGACAACTACAATCTGCCTCATCAGAAAGAGGCACTTCTATTTGCCTTCCCAATTACCAATTCTTCCCCACTTTTAACCACTCTTTGCTTGAGAAATGTGTCTACAATTCCCATATATTTTGTCAAACTTTATATTGTTTTGATAATGTATTCTCATCCTCTCTGCTTCTCTTTCTGGAGGTTTTGCCTCATATTTTAAGGAAATTAACCTAGAATTATTTTATTGTCCCCAGATCAGCACATTAACCAGGTTTAAACAAGCCCCATAATAAAGTCTCTCATGATGTAGGTAGAGAAATTATGTGCTATACAAAAATTTAGTTAGATGTGTAGTTGGAGACCAAGTCCCAATTTTCTGGACTCCAAACAACAAATAGACATCTCTCCATACTTCATTCTCCTTTCTCTCTGTGGCTCTGGCAAAAGATGTACGAAACTGAGATACAAGACATCTGTCATTGTCTGAAAAGACCATATCTCCAACGTATGATTATGTATTAAAAATGATATTTAACTATACCAGGATGCCCCTGATTGCTCAGAGACCAGGCATTATTAGAGCAGAATAAAGGCAAATTGACGGGAAAGTAGCTAATATAGTCATGCCAAATAGTTATAATCATCAAATTGCAACCTCTATGATCTTTATATCTTCAATTTTAAATGAGGATGATAATGCATTATGGGCTAGGAGAGAACCCAGCAAATATTTCAGACCTTCCAAAGTAATTTCTAAAAAGAAAAAAAAAATCACAGTTGCTATCATTAACATTTTTTTTCAATCATTAAAAATAACTGTTATGGTAAATGACTTGTATAAATGTGAGCACTTTCCATGAAGTACTTTCCTATGGGCATTTTGCTTAAATTATGTTTTGGAACCAAAAATAGGAGATCAAGTTATTTTCATGTCTTTTTTTAAAATTACATTTTAAATTGCTCAGAGGCAACTTTCATTTGGGTTTTCCTTATTCTTTTTTCATGTTTCTTTCTCCATCTATGTCTGTGTACTGTAAGGAAACAAAATTGCTTTTGTCCATTGGACCCATGTACCCAAAAAGACTAAACATGTGACAAGACTTTGAAGATTTAAAATTTCACCAAGTAAATTTATCATGGTAGTTGTAGGGCATTGCTATATTTTCTTCCAGATTTCAAAAAAGAATTAAATTGTTTACTTGATAGATTTGTCATACATAATACTAATATTTATCCTAACTTTGTATCTGTACCATGTAAATGAGGCTGAATATAATATCATCAATCACAATGGAAATTGCTAGTAAAGTTATATCTCTATACACACACACATAGATACACACACACACACATACATGTGTGTGTGCATTCAATTTGATTCAATAAATATTCATTAAGCACTTACTATGTCCCAGGTACTGTGCTTCTGTATATATATTATATGCACTGTACACATATATAGTAATAAATATTTATTAGAAATTTCTACTTCCATACATATACATAGCATATATATAATTCTATATGTATATTTATAGATATAGATACAGATATATGTCAGTTAAAAAGCATTTATTAAGCACCCACTATGTGTCAGGCATCTGCTAAGAATTAGGGATGCAAAGAAAGGTAAAAGACAGTCCTTCCTCTCAAAGAGCTTAGAGTCTAGAGACAGTAATGTATTTTTATTAGCATTGATATTTAACTCACAGGGCTATTGAGGGGCTCAAAGTAGATAATCAACATAAAGTGCTTTGCAAACTTTTAAGCACTATTTGTCATTATTATGTCACCACACATTATTTTAGGAGAAGTATGTGTTTATGTGTGTATGTGTATGTATAAATATGTTAACATATGTGCATATGGAGTAGATATTGAGTAGATATTGAGGATCTGGAATGTATCTAAAGGAAGACAAACAATATGGTGAGGGGACTTAAAATAATGCAGTACAATCCTGGGGGAGAGAAGACAGAACATAATAAATATCTTTAAGAATGTGGAGGGTTACCATTTGCTTTGTACTGGAAATAATAAATTAAATATAAGAAAGCACATTTTAGCTGAATATGTAAAAGGGGTTCCTAAGCTTTGAGCTGCCCACAAATGGAAGAGTGTACCTTGCAAAATGAATTTCCTATCAGTGGATGTCTTCAAGGACAGGGGTGTTGGCCAATTGGCCAATAGTCAGGGATATTAAAGAAAAGACTCATGCTTCTGTTTAGAGCTATAGTAAATGATCTCTGAAGTTCTTTCCAGCTCTAAACATTCTATATTCCCTGCCAATTCTTTTTAAAACACTCACCAGAGAAGCTAATAAAAATGTTGAGAGATGTTGAGAGCTACAATTCTGTCTTTCTCTCCCAGTTTGTAATTTAGTGACTTTATTTGCTGTTGTCTTTGCCTGCTGAGGTCTAAGATCACCTAGAAAGTGATGAGCTGACTGAGCACTTAAAGTGTATTGTCTGGTGCTATTGTGACATGCATGATGGTCTTCATAAAGCCTTGCCTGTGTTAAACTCAAAGGCATGCAGTTTGCCTGGGGCCACTTGTTTTATGATAGATCCATGAAAATCAGTGATATAGCAGGACAAACAATGTCAATCTATACTGCTGTACAAGGAGCCCTTGATATAAAAAAATAATGTATCACATCCAGGACATCATGAGATTAAGGGTGAAGTTAGATTTCTACTTAAAAACAATATCACATTATCCAAAAAGATGCTTTCAGGCTCAACTTGGGAATTTTTGGTTCCTCCTTCCCCAGAAATTTACTGCTCAGAAAATACAAAATATTATGATCCTTTAATTTCTGTCAACTTGAACTAGCTTTTCACATTTGTTATCCGCATTTGGTCGTTGCTACTCAAAAAAAAAAGGATTTTTTTTTAAATAGAAAAAGGAAATTTGGCAAAGTTTTCCACAAAGTTTGTAGGCAACCCTGGAGATTGTGTACATGGAGGCACACCTTGGGCTGCTGGAGAGAACTTCTCCATGTTCCATGACAAAATATATCTCTCCCACAGAGAAAGAACAGCTTTCATTTTATTTTCTGTTGCCACTTTTTCTTCTCACCAATCTTTAGAAATGAAAGAGAATGACCTATCACTCCTTCCACAGTCAGAGCAGAGAAGTCAATGCAAGCACGGTTTTGAACAGAAGGCAGTATGATACCATGGAAAGAACACTTGTACTGGAGTCAGAAAACTTAGGTTCACATCTCATGTTTGACCCTACTTGTGTGACTTGGGTTGAGTTACTTAGCTTCCCTAGACCTCTCTTTCCTCCCTTGTAAAGTCAGTGGATTGGATGAGATCAATATGCATATAAATATAATGGTCTAGAAATCAAGAATACAAGATAAAAATTCCTTGAATATGTTTAGAAAGTGTTGTTATGCTCCTTGAAGGTAGGGGCCATTTTAGCTTTGGTCTTTGCTTCTCCATGCCCTACCAAGCACTTCAAATATGCAAAGTACTTAATAAGTATTTGTTGAATTGAATTGATCTGAATAATGAATGAAAAAAAGACTTCTAGCTAAGGAACTCTGATTTGAATTCCCATCAAGAAATCCCATGAGCACCTATTTCCCCTCTAATTTCTAATATCTTTTGGATACACTTGGGTAGGGGAAATGTGGTGCTCTTTACTCTAAGTTAGGTCATTTTACCCAATGCTGTCCTTCCTGGTTCACTATTCTGTCACATTTGCTCATTCATCTTCTTCCTCTCCCCTTCATATGCTAACTGTGGATGTCCCCAAAGGCTCTGTCCCTGGCTCTCTTTTCTTACTTTATTCTCTTCCTTGGGGACTCCATTCATCTCTATAGCTTCAATTATCACCCTAGTAGGAAGAGAGAGACACATTTCTATAGATATGACTCTCAAATCTATGTAACCAATCATCCCCACACCATGCTGTCTACACTTAGGCAATCATTCTCATTTCCCCACCACTGGATGAAATCTTGGACTCTGGTCTGGGGATGCTGGACTCTGATATGTTAGCTTCATATTATCTTGCTTGGAACCAATCCTCCACACCACTTCCTAGCCATCTCCACAGCATGCTGCCCCTCCAACTACCCTTTAAGTGTTGTCTCTCCTCATTAAAATGTAAATTGAAGGGGCAGCTAGGTGGCGCAGTGGATAGAGCACCAGCCCTGAAGTCAGGAGGACCTGAGTTCAAATCCGGCCTCAGACCAAACACCTGACACGTACTAGCTGTGTGACCTTGGGCAAGTCACTTAATCCCAATTGCCTTACCCAAAAAAAAATGTAAATTGAAAGGAGGCATATATTACTTGTATTTGTATTCCCAATGTTTAACACAGTGCCTGGTACACAGTAAACACTTAGTAAATACTTTTTATCTAGTTAGCCTGTGCCAACATCTTCCCTAAAGTCCAGAGCCACTCCATCAAATACCGGATGATTACCTCCTCTTGGATGTCTCATCAGCACCTCAAACTCAACATTTTCCAAACTGAATTCATCATCTTCCCCCATAAATCTGCCTCTCTGTTTCTATTAATGGTACCACTGTCTTCCCATTTACTCAAGCTTATAATCTCAGGAATTGGAGGGAAGGGAAAGAATTCTAGGTACAGAGGACAGTCACTGAAAAGGTAGAGAGTTGAGAGATAGAGTGTCACGTGTGAGGAACAACACATCTTTCACTCTTTTCTTTGAACAAAAACATTTATGAAGTGTTTGCTATGTGCTAGGCATTTTGCTAAGCAAAGAGGATACAAATGCAAAAAGCAATAAAGTGCTGACCCTCAAGGAAGTTATTTTCTAATAGGTGAAGACAAGAAGACAATACAAATAGATGAGTGATGCCAGGAAGGAGCATTTTGGTCAAAGAAGTCAGACACAATGAGTAGGTTCATAAAGCAATTGATTATCAGTCCTTTCTAGGAATGGTAGTAATGATTTTATTGTTATTCCCAGAACTAGAGATAGAAAATGCGGTGGAGGGAGGGAAGAGAAGGTGAGTTTTAGATGGCATGGCCTAGAAATGGCCAGGGAACCATGGTCAGGGTCAGAACACTAATCAATGAGAAGCCTAGGTCTTGGCCCAGGGCAAGAGTTGGAATCTTAGGTTAGACTTGAAGGCTGGAACACAGGAACTTGGTATGAAGATGCAATGTGGTAGGTCTGGATCAGGCTAGTTATATGAAGGCTCACCAATCAGAAGCCCAGGTCTCTGAGTCAGACTCTCAACATATCCTACTGGTTGCATAGGCCTCTAGAGTCTGCGTCTGCAAAAACTGTCATGTTAATTCCCACCTCTCCTTTCTCAACCATCACTGAAGTTCTAGACCTCATCATCTCCCATTTAAAATATTGCTCTCACCTCCTAACTGGTCTTCTAACTTCTGGTCATTTCTCTTTTTGATGAATCCTTCACATAACTGCCAAAGGAATCTTCCTAAGGCAAAGGTCTGACCATGCCATTCCCCTGATTAAGAACCTTCATTGCCCCCCATTGCTTAGAGAGTAAAATACAAATTGCTTAGCCTGTCATGTAAGGCACTCCAAATTTAGCCTTGCCCTACTTCTCCATACCTGTTTCATCAAGTCCCTTTTACACACGAAGTATTTCAGCCATCCTGGACTAATGGGTGTTCCCCAATTTCATTTAGCCTCTTTTTCCCCTGTACATTTACACATGCCATTGTCTTTTACGTATATTCTTATTTATTTTAAAACCTCTTTCCTCCTATAGGGCCCAGCTCAGGAGCACCTTTCTTCATAAAGCCTTCCCTAGTTCCTCATCTAAAAGTGAGCTCTCTTCCTCCTCAAATTTCCTTAGAGTGCTTTGTCTGAATCTTTTCTGTTTCTCTCAGCATATTTGCACTTGCATCATATATATCACTATCCTGTTTTCCCTTATTAAATGGTAAGCTCTTTGAGGGCAGAGACTGAGGGTCATTTTGTCATCTTTCTATCCCCTGTGCCTAGCATGGGACCTTGAACCTAGAGTTAGGGACTGGACCTGTGATTTAAGTGGTACAGCAAACTCCTGGCTAAGGAAGTTTCCTTGACCAATGCAAGTGGTCCTCTTTTCTGTAACTGACTGTCTTAGAGAGTAGCTAGAGCACTGAGAAGTTTCATAACTTGCCCAGGGTAGCACATACAGGATAGATCAGAGGCAGGATTTGAGCCCTTGTCTTCCTCATTCTGAGACTAGCTCTTATTCTACCTACTAAGACACACTGTTTCTCACACAGTATGAAATGAAGAAGGTTTTTTTTCTAAATTGAATTGAAATCCCGCTATGTTAAACGATATTTCAAATTGGTCCATTCTCAGTTTTGAGGAATGGTGAAAATTCAGATGAAATATACATAAAAAGTGGTGGTGATGCACTTATATCCAAGTAATCTAACAACAATCTTAAACAACATCCTAAATCCTCAGATTTGTTTGATACTCAAGCAATGCTTATTTTAATAAAATTTTTAAAAGTAACTCTCCACCCCTGAAAGCGTGGAAATAAATCACTGGTAAAAACGAAAACTGCCTGAAAACTGCCTTCTGTGATCTTTATGGAAATAACAACGGCCTTTCAAACAATGAGGCTGAGGGTGGGAGAAGCAACTGTTATAAATACATCACTAACAACGTCAGTGTATTTCCCTTGACTTCCACAGTAGTATCTCTGGGGAAATAAAAACCCTGTTACACACTCATTTGAATTCCTGTAATTGTACTTTGCACATCAGTTTCTTGAGACTTAACCTCAGACATATGCCATAAATTTATCATCTCTCTAGGGTCAGACTCAGCAATTGATGAGTAGATGAAATAAATGAAGGTATTTGGGGGGGATTTTTTTTCAGGGGTAAGGTTGGGGAATGTCTAGCTCTCTATGAACTTGGTGATAAATCAAGGCAGAACAAAAAACTGAGCGATGAGATAAATTCTCGTTGGAAAAATGAGAGCTTTCCAGAGGAAATTATATTTAATGTAAATCCTTCCCTATGTGCTGATAACTATAATTGTTTCAAGTTTCTAATCCACTGAAAGTGATGACACATACAGCTTTGCAAACATGCCAAATGCATCATTTCCTTCCGTCTCTCCCACCCCACCCCCATCCCACTTTTGAAAAAGTAACTAAGGATATTAAACCACACAAGGTTGTACCTTAATTCTCTATTCTGTCTAATTCTAGGAGATCTTTACATCTGGTCCCTTTGCAAAAAAAGAAAGAAAGAAAAAGCTGCTTTTCAAATAAACAGGTGTGTTATTGATCTATGGTACATCTGAACTTCATTTTCATCCAGCTACAACATGTCTGTAAGAGGGAAGATGCTTATTATTTAGATTATGATTCTTACTTTTGTGGTTATTGGTGTTGGGGGTAGAAAGGGGGCAGGTCAGGATTTGTGTGCCGGTAGAAATGAAAAGGGATGACTTTTAATTATGCACTAGTTTAATTCACACAAAGCATGAAGAAATTTAAGGATAGGCAAATGGGTTCAATTTTTTAGTGAGATCATTCTGAGATTTTCTTTTTTAAAGTAAAAACAGATAGTTTTTTTTTCTTTCTCAAAAGTCTCTATTAATTATAGACATAGACTAATACACAGAGTGCAATAAACAAGTCAGCCTATAAAGTTGTCAGATTCTACTATGGGGCAACAAATACTCATAGCAAATTATTAAGTCCTATTTTTTTCTTTTTTTTGGCAGGGGAGTTCATATCTATGACTTCATTGCTATGGGAAACTTCCTCTCCCAATTCTGCTATGCATTGTCTCAGAGAGTGGTCTGGGAGCACTCAGAAACTAAATGCCTTGCCCCAGATCAAAAAGTCAGAAGCAGGACTTGAACTCAGCTCTTCCTGACTCATAGACCAGTTTTCTATGCACCATATCACCAGATCTCTCATGTTCTAAAGTAGATCTTAATAATCCTTCCAGAAGGGATGATACAGTCCTAATTTGGTAATCTATACTCATGCTATTCATTGATCAAGCCAATGTTCATCGAGCACCTCTTAATAATAGAAACTTCGGTTAGGTATTAGGGGCACCATAATTGAGCATAGTTTCTGTCCTTAGTGGGCTAAAAGCCCAGGAGAAGATACGATATTTTCACAAATAACCATCTCACAAAGCTAGTAAGTATTAGAACTAGATTCGAACTCAGGAAGAGGAATCTTTCTAACTCCACGCATTCTCAACACTATGGTGCCACATAGCTGCCCTAGATAGTACATATTACATTTATTTATACTCTCCCACAAGTCTTCCATAGAAGGCTTAATAAATATGCAGAAAATTTTTCTTTGGTTCTTTTAATATTTCATGGATAGATTTCCATCTCATTAATTGAAAGCCTACCTCCTTTCCCAGCTATACTACAAGGATTCTAATTCACTGTTGATTGCTCTAAGTATTGCTATCAAGCACCACACAACTATCACATCAGTTATCATCATTTTTATTGGTTATATATTAATAAAGGTAATTAGCAAGTTCCCTCAAATTATCATCAAGAAGAAAAAGGAAAAGTCGTATAATTCATTCTAACACATCTGAAACTTCAAGGACCTAAAATGGAAGACAGTGGTGTCAAATTCAAATAGACATGGAAGCCAGTAAACCATATATCAGGTTGCCTGAGGGTCACATAGAAAACCACAGGCTTATGTATTTCTTTTTTAAATTAATACATCATCATATTAAAATCAGATAGGAATTCTATTTTAATCTGATTCTGTTGCACTCAGATGTGTTATAGGCTTCATGCAGCCCATGGGCCACATTTTTTACTCTTCTGGTATAGGGGATAAAGTACCAGAGTTGGCTACAAGAAGCCTGGAGTTCAAATCCTATTTATGTGCTAACTAATGATTACCTCTCTGAACTTTACTTCTGGATTTCTCATCTGTCAAATCAAGAAGTTTTCAGCTCAAAGCTATGATCCAATGATTCTCTACATAACTTAGGATTTTTTATTTTTGTTTTGTTTGTTTGTTTTGGCAGTCATCTTTAACATCAACCCTAAGAGTACAATTTAAATTTTACCAGATACATGAAGCATATAAGCTTATGTACCCTGACAAAGTTTTCTGTTTTCAGAAAACAGCTATGGATTCCCTAGTAACCATTAAAACACACACACACACACACACACACACACACACACACACACACACACAAACCTGAACTGTTGTACTCAGAACAGCTGCTGTTTCTGTTATTATTGCACTACTAAGGTTCCCCCAAGTTAGCAGGATGTTGCTTCTGTCTTTCAACGTGATGATGGCTTACATCACACAACTCCTCTGCATTTTTTTTAACATGGCCTTGTGTCACTTCCCCATCTCATTACCCATTTTGAGTTTCTATAAATATTCTAGGATCATAGGATACAGTGCTGGAAGATATTAGGGCTCAAAAGATCATAGATTTAGATCAGGAAGTTACCTTAAGCATCATCCAATCCAGCAATTCTTAAAATATGGTGCACAGAACCTTTGAGGGGGTCTAAGACATCAAAATTTTTATCATAATAATACCAAGATGTTATTTGCCCTTTTCTCTATTAGTGTGTACTTTTCAGAGACTGGGATGACCTGTGATGGTGTTACTGCTCAGAGGGCAAATAAAATGTATTTGTGTATTTTTTGTGTTTTCTAGGATTTTCTAAAGCAATAGGTTTAAGGCAACTAGGTGGCACAGTGGATAGAGTGCCAGGCCTGGAGTCAGGAGTTCAAATTTGGCCTCAGACACTTACTAGCTGTAGGACCCTGGGCAGGTCACTTATTCCTGTTTGCCTCGGTCAGTTTCCTCATCTGTAAAATGAGCTGGCAAAGGAAATGGTAAACTACTCTAGTATCTTTGCAAAGAAAACCCCAAATGGGATCATGAAGAGTCAGACACAACTGAAATGACTGAACAATAATAACAAAAAGGTTTAAGGTAAAAATGCATGGATCTTTAGAGATTAACTCTATTCTTAGCACTTCTATTGTGTTCTTAGTAGCTATCTTCAGTTATATCCATTATAATCTCTGTAACTTCTTTATTATCTAATAAATTGTTATTTTTAAATCCCAAAGTTTTTCTCGGGCCTATATGGAGAAGAAACAAGTATACTTTGTTGTTTTATTTTGCAATTGTGTTTTATCATTTTTAAAGCTTATCTACATTTTTCAACTTTATCTAAAACTTATTTAAGAATTTAGTAATATTTTATTGTAAAAGAAAAGAAAATGTATGCTTTCTTATTTTTAAGAAAGGAACTGCAGAAGGAACACTAGAAAATGGGCCTTCTCAATCCACAGCTGCACCGTCTACAACTGAAGATGCTAAAAAAGATGAAACCGACATTTAAGAAGGTTCTATCATTCGTGGAAGAGAGAAATCTGCTCCTATGAAACAGGGTGAAATAGTAAATAAGAAATGAAAATATGATGATAGTTATCATTCTCTCAGTTTTATAGATCTTTAAATTTTACCTGATTATCTTATACAACAGAGTAATTGTATTACAGTGCCAGTGGCAGCATCATTTGAGATTAATGATTAAATTTAAAGAAAAAGGAACCGAGTATTTTTAAAGTAGATGTTAGGAGCTCTTTAAAAGCCAAAAATTGTTTGTAATGGCTTTTTTTATACTAGAAATTTAAAAGTCACTGAAGCAACTTTCAGAGTAAGTTATTTCAGAGTAAGTTGCATTGACTGGTGAAGCATACACAATAGTTGGGAGTCTAGTAAAACCTTGCACAGCCAATGTTGAAAAACTGCTGGATGGGGGCAGGTAGGTGGCATGGTGGATAGAGCACTGGTCCTGGAGTCAGGAGAACCTGAGTTCAAATCCGGTCTCAGACACATGACACTTACCAGCTGTGTGACCCTGGACAAGTCACTTCACCCCATTGCCTCGGAAAAAAAAAAAAACTGCTGGATGAAAAGTCAGTAAAAGAAATCACAGCAGCACCATTTTCTGACAACACAGTTAACTCATCAGATTAAAAACTTAGCTGCAGATATGACTGAGTTAAGATTTCATGTACAAAATGGTACTTTTGCCTAGTGTTGATGTTCAGTTGTGTCTGTCTCTTTATGACCCCATATGGGGTTTTCTTGGTAAAGATACTGTAATGATTCGCCATTTCCTTCTCCAGTTCATTTTACAGATGAAGAAAATGAGACAAACAGAATATAATTACTTGCCCAGGCTCCCACAGCTAGTGTCTGAGGCCAAATTTGAACTCAGGTCTTCCTGATTCTAGGCCTAGTTCTCTATCCATTAACCTTACAAACTGATTAATTTACAGATGCAGCTTGCTGGGTTTGCTCTTTTTTGCTTGTATTTTTTGGTATTAGAACTCAACTACTCATGGAAAGTCTTTTATGAAAATGCTCAGCAACAAACAAAAATGGAACCAAAATATTCAAAGTATTGAATAATGTTTTTGAATCTGGTGGTTTTTCCGGGAACAACTGTGTAAACATTTTTTGCTGATGGTATAAGAGCAATAATGAATAAAACTAGTGATTCCTCAGCACGAATCAAGACAGTGGCACTAAACTGTACTAGGATTTACATTCTTTATCATCACACACTTCTGGTAAAATAAACCAAAATGCCAATTTCACTTAAGAATGTCTTTGATGAGACAATAATTATTATCATTTTTATGAGTATACATCTTTTTAGACAACATGGGATACATCCATAAAGCACTACTATTGCAAACCAAAGGTCAATGGTTGTCTCAAGGAAAAGTACCTGTATGATTGAGGATATTTGTGTGAGCTAAACTAGCCATTTTTTTCCTCTGGAAGACCATTTTTACTTAAAAGAATGGCCAATGGGTAAACTATCATTGTTCAGTCTTGGGTATTTGGCAGACATTTTCTCAAAAATCAATAAAGGTGAGTGTGTCAGTTCAAGAAAAAACAACTGGCAGTATTTATTGCCAATGATAAAATTTCAACTTTCAAGCAAAATTAAAATCTCCCACTGTGGAGCCAACAGCTTCCCAATACCTAAAACTTTTCTTTTGAGACTTGTGGTTATATGAAAAAATTTGATTTTTTTAATATTGTATAACAAAATGTATCAACATTTGTAAGATATGCATTACTCAGTGAACCAGTATTTTCCAAATGATCAATAAATGTTTTTACAAAATCACACATAGGTAAAAGATCCATTCAAAGTGCTTTATAGACCAGTAGATTTTAATGTGACAAAAGTATGAAAAGTTCATTGATTTGGTCTCAGAGTCTACATTGCAACCAACCTTTAACAAACTATCACCTGTCAAGTTTTGGTCTGGAATCAAAGGATATACACAATTAATTGAAAAAGACTGTTAAAATATTCCCCTTTTTCTAACAGTGTAAGGTCAGACTTTCTTCATGTACTTCAACTAAAACAACACATTACAACTGATTGAATGCAAAGGCATATATGAGAATCCAGCTGCCTCCTATTAAGCCAGATATTAAAGAATTTTGCAAAAATGTGAAAAATAAAGCTATTCTCCTCACCAAATTTTTGGAATATGTAACTGTTTCATTAAAATTATTTGTTAACCCATAATGGTTTTTTATTATTATTGTTATTATCATTATTATTATATAGATTGATAAATATATATTAAAAAACATAAGTTTTAATTTCTAATACGGTAAAAATGCAATATTCTTTTCACTATAGAACACCAGTCAGCACTTTCTGTATCTCTGAACAGTTAATATGTCACACAAGTTAAAGGACAGCAAATTTAAAACAAAATCTCCATGGATTAAAAAGAGCACAACAAGGTTAGCTCTAATCTCTCTCTAGGCCTTAATGGCTTCTAGACTTACATCTTCCTGGGGACAAAATAGGGAAAGAGGAAGGGAAGAAGCATTTATTAAGCACCTACTATGTGACAGGCACTATGGTAAGTGCTTTATAAATAATATCTCATTTGATCCTTTGTTAATAGCTCCGAGTCAATCCACAATCCTCTCTCTTATGTAGGAGTCTACCTAGCTATAAGGGAAAGTGACTGGCTAAAGCAGTCCTTTCTTGGCTCAGTATCACCTTGAATACAATATGTTGGATGGCATAGTGATTGATGTAGCACACAACCATTACATGGGTCTGTAAGGTTTTTTTGTTGTTTTTTTTTGTTTTTTTGCTTTTTAATAATTGGCCTTCTCCCACTATCCAGGCAGGAAGGCAAGAAGAACAGGGCCAAGTCCAGGGAATCTTATCCAGGAACTGAATTACAAACTTTAATATAAACCATAGCCATTTTGAAACTTGCATATGAGTTCCTAAAATCCTAGGAGGACATCTTCTGTATGTTTATGTTACTAAGCACATCTTTAACAATTCACTATTTGAGGATTCAAGATCACATATGCCATCAGCATTACTAAAACACACAAAATCTACTTCTAGGGAACATTGACATTGCAAGTTTTAATATCTGGACCAACATCAAAGTTTGCTTCTTTAATGTGCTGTATCCGTTAGTCATAACTGACTCATTATGATTGGCACTTCTCCAGAAGTAGTTATGCCTCTTGATTTATTCATTCATTTTAATCTTGGAGTAATTTGAACTGAACTCTGGGTTTGCATAATTAAAAAGTTAAAGTTTAGCTGATGTCTAAGAAGAGAGTGTGGGGGAAAACTACTTTGGCAGGCACAGAATTTGGGAAAAAATGTGTCTTCTTTCTGGTTCTGAATGCATTAGAAAAAAAAAAAAACCTTTCCTGATCTCTCTTAATGCTCTTGCCTTTCCTGTATTGATTATCTTCAGTTTATCCTATCTCTTTCTTGTTTTCACATAGTTATTTTCATGATGCCTCCCCCATTAGGCTGTGAGCTCCTTAAAAGCAAGGAGTGTCTTTTGCCTTTCTTTTATCCCTGGAACTTGGTGCTGTGCCTGGCATATAGTAAGCACTTCATGAATGTTTACTGACTGACTGACATCAGCTTCACCTCCCAAAAAGTATGCACAGTGAAGAAGAGACAAGAAAATTCAATACAGCCCTACCTGAAAGGTCAGGGTGCCTCTTATCAAAACACTTGGTGAATACAATGCACCTGCTCTATGAAGACTTGAAAAATCCTTTCTGAGGCTCTTTTGGGATTAAATCAATAAGGACAGCAAGAAAAGCATTTCCTGAATAACAAATAAGGCTTTGTAGGTGCTTATCCCCAAACAATAAAACCAGTTTGTCACAATGGGAGTTATCTTAAGTGAGCAGAAAGAGTAGACTTAGAAGGCAAGGAGGATATCTCCACCCCTCCCCACCCCCTGTATCAGGTAAATTTCCTCACTGCCCAAGTGACCAGGCTAATTCAATTTTCAATGAAAGAGCTGCCCAAATGACCCTTTGTTTTCTGTGTAGATAATGAACACATATCTGCAAATTTCTCATAGTACTTTGCCCCAGCCTCTCCTCTCTTATCATCATCCATCCCCTTTGTATCAGAGCTATTTACGTAAGTCCTTTCCTCTCATTACAGAATAAGGTCTTTAAGAATAGTGTATGTGTGTTTGTGTGTATGTGCACATACACACACATATACATATATGTATATATTATGTATATATGTATGTATAATAGCTTTGTGTACCCAAAACAGGGCACAGTGCTTTGCATGTAATATCTGCTTAATAAATCTTTATTGAACAGAATTGAATTAAAATAGGTGGCTTTTCCAAGTATACTAATACACTTTCCTCATTCAAATATCATGGAGTCTGAAAAAGTTCATGAAGAAACTAAAATTACTAAGCAAAGTTTTTTTTTATATATCTTCTAATAAATGTTGCTTTCATGTCCCAGGAATGTGCCTGACAGTTTTGGTGGAAAAATTTTTTTTGAAAGTAGGACATTTACTCTAGTGAATCAGAGTCAGAATCACTTTGTTTTTTTTGTTTTCAAAAGCAAAGTCTATGTAGCACAGCCCTTTTGTCTTTGTTTATTCATAGGACCATGGGGTAGGGAGGGATAGTAGTGGTGAGAGGAGGTAGGCCTGGGCAGATCACATTGTGTGGCCTCTCGTGATATTTTTATGTAGATAGAAATCTGGTTTTAATAGCAGCAGGGGCAGCCTTTAATGGTAAAATAAGAGGGAGAATTGTCATCAGGAAGCATGTGGACAATGGTTTAGGGAGAGAAGTTGTCAGACTTTTTGTCCTGAGGACTACACCTGCTTTTCTTATGCCTTTATATGCTCAAAAGCTCCAACCAGTTGAATCTTGGATGCTCCCACCCCCCCAGGTGTGGAGCCCAGAGTGATCACTTCAATTTCCTGTACCTTAGCAATGGCTGTAGAAAAACTAAATGTGGGTTTAATGCGCACTACTGAGGTCCTTTCCCTTGGGAACAACAACCACAAAAAAAAAGTGGAGTGTGTGTGTGTGTGTGTGTGTGTGTGTGTGTGTGTGTGTTAAAAAGACATTAATCTTTCACATTAAGAGAAATACAGCTTCCAGGAAGTCTTGTTCCCCTCTGCCCTGGTGAAATCACAACAATTAACCAGTCCAACAATAAGCAGTTATGAAGTGGCTACTATGTTCAGAAGCCATGTTATTCACTGCCAAAATAAAGACTAAGGCAAAACAGTCCTCCCGAAGCTGATGAACTAGACAACATAAAAACATATAATAAATGTACAAAATGAAGGAAGGCATTAACAACAAGAGAGATCAGAAACAGCTACATGCAGAAGGTGATACCTTGGGATCTGTATGGAAGGAAACTGGGGATTCTAAGAGTTAGAGATGAGTTAGAAAGTTGGAGTTAGGCACAGAGGTGGGTGGGGAGCAGCAAGGTCAGTTTGGCTGTCCTGCAGATTTGGGAGTAGGGAAGAAAGGAGGAATTTATGTGCAATAAAGCTGTGATAGTGGATGAGAGCCAAATTATGAAGAGTTTTAAAAGCCAGAGAAGGTTGCATTATATCCTAATAAACAAACAAACGAATGAATGAATGAATGAACAAGTAGGAACCACTGGAGCTTTGCCACAGAATGTTAGCTTGGCATCTATGTGGAAAATTGGTTGGATAGGGGAAAGGTTTCAGGCAGGGAGACCAATTAGGTGGCTATTACAATAGGACAAGAGAGATGTAATAAGAGTCTGAACTAATGGCCATGTGAGTCGAGAAAAGTGAATGATTGGGACAGATGTTATGGAAGTAAAATTGACAAAACCTGGCAAAAGATTAGATATGGAGAAGAATGGATGAGTGATGAGTCAAGGATGGCTCTAAAGATATGGACCTGAGCAAGAAGATGTATGAGAAGTATGATGACATCCTTGACAGAACTTGGTAGTTCAAAAGAGGGCTGGATTTGATGGGAAAGAAGAGTTCTCTTTTGGACGTACAAGTTTGGGAAGCTTAGTACTGTGCCTGATACTTAGTTGGCACTTAATAAATATATGTTCATTGAATAACCAAATGACCTATGGTACATCCAGATGCCTAGGCAATACATGAAATATTATGTTGAGTTCTGCATATTATATTTTAGGAAAGACATTGATGAACTGAAGAGAAGGAGATAAGTCAATACGGAAAAGTTTGGGTTCATGGTGTATGAAATTAGGTGAAACTAAGGATTTTTTATTCTAAAGACAACTAAGGACATGGTTACCACTTTTGAATACTTGAAGAAAGAAGAGAAATTAGACCTGTTTAATCAGCTCCAGTGGATAGAAACTAGGACTCTGCAAAGAAGCAAATATGGCTTTAAAGGCAAAATGAGATAGACTGCCTTAAAGTAGTGGATTCCTTCTCATTGCAGGAGAATGACCACTTGGTAAGTATACTGTAGAGAGGAATCTTATTTTTTTATTAATTTATTTGGATTTATCAATAATGACTTCCATATGCTTTTGAGTTTACAATTTTTCTCCCCCTTCCTCCCCACCACCCTCCCCAAGACGGCATACAATCTGATATAGGCTATACATTTACATTCATATTAAACATATTTTCACATTAGTGATGTTGTAAGTAGAAATTAAAATCAATAGGAGGAACCATCAGAAAGAAGAAACAAAACTCAACAGAAGAATTCGGTTTCCATAGTTCTTTCTTTGGGTGTGGATAGCATTTTCCATCACAAGGCCTCTGGAGATGTCTTAGATCCTTGTATTGCCAGGAAGGGTTAAGTTTATCAATATTAGTCATCACACAACGTGGCTGTTACTGCATACAAAGTTCTCTTGGTTTTGCTCACTTCACTCAGCATCAGACCATACAAGTCTTTCCAGGTTTTTCTAAAGTCAGCCTGTTCATCATTTCTTATAGCACAATATTATTCCATCACATTCATATACCACAACTTGCTCAGCCATTCCCCAATTGATGGGCATTCTCTCAATTTCCAATTCTTTGCCACCACAAAAAGAGCTGGTATGAATACTTTTGTATATATAGATCCTTTTCCCATTTGTGTGATCTCTTTGGGATATAGCCCTAGAAGGGTATTGCTGGGTCAAAGGATATGCACATTTTTATAGCCCTTTGGGCATAGTTCCAAATTGCTCTCCAAAATGGTTGGATCATTTCACAACTCCACCAACAATGCATTAGTATTCCAATTTTCCCACATCTTCTCCAACATTCATCATTTTCCTGTTTTGTCATGTTGGTCAATCCAATAGGTGTGATGTGGTACCTCAGAGTTGTTTTGATTTGTATTTCTCTAATCAATAGTGATTTAGAGCATTTTTTCATATGACTATAGATGGCTTTAATTTCTTCATCTGAGAACTGTCTGTTCATATTCTTTGACCATTTATCAATTGGGGAATGGCTTGTAAGGAATCTTATTTTTTTAAGAGTGGGTTGCACTAACTGGCCCATAAATCAAACTCTGAAATTCCATGATTCTGTAATAAAAAAAACATTACCAGTTTATCAACAAGCATTTACTGAGCACCTACTAATTTTCCAGGCACTGAGCTTGATGCTATGTTTTGTTACTTAAGAGGGGTGGACATTTGTTTAGCCAATAAAGAAGGAAGAAGACAGCCTTTAAGAGTTACTGGGACCAAAAAATATAACTGCAGAGTAGAATGTTTTGGTAGTAAGGCTTTCCAAATAGAGCAAGGCAGGTCTTTCAGCAATATACACACAGTTCACTAAAGGCCCATTCTTCAACCTTTCCAGGGGAAAGGGTAAGGGATAAGACATGTTTTGATTTAACAACAGAGTAGTAGTTTTTGTTTGTTCCAATGTTAATTATTTGTAATGCATCAGTGTGGTTTAGTATATAGAAAACTGGCCCTGGAGACATGGTAACCTATATTTAATTCCTGCCTTTTATATTTGTAACCTGGTAATCAAGCCTGAGCATTTGCATAAGATTCTCCTGGGTGGAGATCATCACTCATTGTTCTTTGCCTGTATAACCCTGGAAAAACCACTTGAACTCTCAATACTCTAGGCAGATCTCATGGTAAAGGGAACTTCTATGCCTGCTTGTTCTCAATACCAATGAAATCATAGATTCATTGCTGTTGTTCAGTAATGCTCAACTCTTTGTGATCCCATTTCGGGGTTTTCTGGCAAAGATAATGGAGTGGTTTGCCATTTCCTTCTTCAGCTCATTTTACAGATGAGGAAACTGAGGCAAACAGGGTTAAGTGACCTGCCCAGGGTCACAGAGCTAGGAAATGTCTGAGGCCAGATTTTAATTCAGATCATCCTTACTCCAGGCCTGGCATTCTATCCACTTCCCCAGTAGATCTAATACCTATTTTTTACTAATTAAGTTAATTGGTACTGTTTTTGTCTGCAGGTGGTCTTTCATGAAAATTGTCCAATACTTTTAGTCATAAAGTTATAGATTTTTCCTAGGGTCGGTGCTCATGAAGGTACAAATGAGAGATTTTTTTCAGAGTCAAGAGAGTAAAAATGTTAGGGAATGATCTATAACAAACTCTAACACACAACTTAAAGTCAACTTCTATCATTCTAAGTCAATATGATAGTGAACATTTGAAATCACAAATATGTTTTCATTCTCAATTATGTAGAGATTTTACATATTTTATAGATAAAGAATCTGACTCTACTTTTCAGAAAACAAGAAAGAATTATTTTGGTCAATAGCACATTTGTGATATAGAGTAGCAACTACTCAGATGGTGACTTGTTATTATTCCCCACTCCAACCCCTCAAAAAAAAAAAAAACAGCATCTGGAGACTAAATACCTGTTTTTCTTTGGCTTCTTTACTTTTACAAAGTTCATTTCTTTGCTACTAAATATAGGTACATATATAATGCACATTTGGAGTTTTGCTCTTCCTATTATAAGTTTGAAAGGAGGTATGAGACCACCATAAAACAGTGCTTCACACACAACTGATACTAACCACAAAGTTCAGCAACGTAGCTTTATCACCCGAAAGAAACTTAAATAATGCATGCAGTTGGTATATAGAAATATTGCCTCAAAGATGTTGAAAAGTCTGACTTGAGTAACTTATGAATACATCAATAAACATGGGTTATTTTAAGTCACTTCTAACATGGACTAAAAAATGGTGATCACAAATGGCAAAATGCTAAGACAGCTTCATTACGATATTTTTTTTAATGACTTCTTCACATTTGATTAGTATTCGATGCCCCTCTGGAGAGCACAGTGAAAAACTCCCCCCCAAACTTCCATTTAAGAAGGACATCCAGACATCCATCTCTTCTTTTCCTCCTTGGCTACACTCCTTTGGATTTGTCCATCATGCTTCCATGCTGGGTACCTTTGTTTCCCATCACTATCCTTATTCTGCTTCCCTTTGGTGTGTGTGTGTGTTGTTGTTGTCCCCTATTAGATTATAAACTTCTTGAGGGTATCACATTTGTATCCTCAGCACTTAGCAGAGTATCTGGCACAGAGTAGGTACTTAATAAATTTGTCTTGATTGACCTTATTTTGCTTTCATGTCTTCACTGGTGATGAAATCTCCTTGAGAGTGTTTTATTTTTTGTATTTATATCCATAGCATCTAGCACAGTGCCTGGCTCCTAGAAGATGCTTAAAAATATTTGTTGATTGCATGATTGGCTTGTAGGAGCTTTTGCACCACATCTTTGGGCCAAATAATACTACATCCTTCCAAAAAAAAAAATGAATCGAATCACATGTGATAGCTTGTTGTGCCTGAGCTCCCAAATAACAAAACAGCTGTGGTTTGGGAAGCAAATTGAACAAATTACCATTACAGACCAGTTATTTATATATGTATTTATCTGTCTGAAACCAACTTATTGAGAGCACATTTCATGAATATAAATATATTTTGAGGACTTGCTAGAATTAACAAAGCATGTGAGTCTATGCTGCCACAAAAATGCTTCCAACAAAAAACCCGGCTGCATCCTTCTTACATACTTCATCAACCTTAGAGTGTTGTTTAAATGTCTGCTTTTATTTCTTCAATACTTCAGGATTCTGGGGTTTCATCAGAGAGGGTATGCCCTCCACTGGGACAAATCGCAACCCTTCTATGACTTGTTAGGTGGTTTTTGAAAGTTCCCATGGCCAAAAATCTATAAGCCCAGTCAGGTTGGTACCTGGATAATGGACATTACCAGGTCATTACCCAAAGTCTATCCAGAAATATATAAAAAATAGGATTCAGAGAGATCTTAGAGAGCCTTTCTAGTCAACAGTACTCAATTGTGTAGATGAGGAAACTGAGGCCAAAAGTGACTTGCCAAGAACTCCAGAGCTCTTAAATAGAACTGAATTCACATGCAGGTCCTCATCCTTCAAATTCATTGTTCTTTATTCAGATGCACACAGTCCCTCTTTGTCAAATTCAACTTGACCATCAAGATAAATAAACAAAAACAGCACTACTCTATAAAAGACAAATCTTTAACTAACACAGAGCTAGTGTAGCTTTGCCCCAGTGTGCCAACATGGGAAGGCATGCTTCCTCCTCGGGTGAAGCCCACCCAGAGTTGACTATGATAACTCCATCTACCTGTGCTGCTTCCAAAACACTTTCCTCAGATTTCCATTGCCTGAGAACTCCTCTTGCAATCACAATGGGGTCAAGTGGCAATCTGACCCCTTTCCTAAGGCAATAGCATCCACAATTCACCCCTCATCATGCTTCATTCCTCCAAAACTGCTTTTTTTTCCCCAAGTGAAAATAGTCCTAATGTGATGCTGCTATTGTTACATATAAACTATTTTTTCCTTCCATAATATTGTATTACCTAGTTTTAGAGAGGATTTGAAATACAAGGCAGAGTGAATTTAATGGGTTGCCATCTAATCTAAAAAGAAACTGAAAAACTCTTTTGAACATAAAAGTAATAAAACAAAGAAAGAATTTGATGAAATACCTAATAAGTCATAGTAAGTAAGACACTAACTACAGCATATATTTGCCTTGGTTTCTTTTTGCCATATTTTCAGTGTTTTTTTTTTCTTCCCATATTAACACAGGCTTATTTATTCTTTTGAAGTCAAAGTTCTGCCATTGAAGTTGCTAATTCTCCCATGTATACTAGGCCTGATTAACAGAAGTCTTTCACTTTATCCTTGAAATTGTAGACTTAGGAGACATGGTTCTTTGCATAAAATGTCTTCTCTCTAGGCTAAGGTCCTCAAAAATAAAGATCATTTTCAGGAGGCTGGCTAACAGTTGATCTTGGTGATCATAAGAGTACACAGACAAAACATAGCGTATACAGTAAGTGCATTGTTAACCATTGGAGGATCACAGAATTCAATCTACTTTGAAGCTAATTTGGATGACAACTTCCATTTCTTGAAAATATCAACAGTGAAACAAATTGTTGTGAATCCAGAAAAAAAGTGAGATATACCATAGCCAAAGCAAAACCTAAGGATTATGGCAGAACACAAAAAGGAAAATCTGTTCTGAAGCCTTCTTAGTGAAACAAGTCCCATGGAGGAGGGAAAAAAAATTATTCTATGACAATGTTATAAAACCAAAAGAAAGCCAATTTACCACCTCTAAACATCAAGAAAGATTTTAAAATTTAACTGCTTTGAATGAGAGTAAGAATTTCTTAAGCACCTACTACGTACCAGGTATTATGCTAAGCACTTTACAAATATCATCTCATGTGATCCTTTCAATAACCCTATGAAGTAAGCACTATCATGGCTCCCATTTTACAGTCGAGGAAACTGAAGCAGGAAGAGATTAAATGACTTGTTTGGGGACACGTAGCTAGGAAGTATCTGAGGTTGAACTTAAACTCAGGTTTTTATTCAAACACCAGTGCTGTATTTACTCCACCACCTAGCTGTCTATAGGCTTAACTATATGATGATGTATATTAAGTGCTTTGCTCCATATGCTATATAACTATTAGCTATTATTATCAATGAGATTAGAGATCCACTTTGGAAGCAAATACATTAGTCAGAAGTATAATATTTTGCATATCTATGAACCCCAAGCATCATGGTATATTGGGAAAAGATTTGGAGTCTGAATAACTGGGTTCAAATCCCAGCTCTAACTTACTGGCGTTTTCTACCTGTACAACCATAGGCAAGTAAGTCTCCCTCAGGATGGACTCAATGATCTTTAAGGTATTTTCAAATTTTAAATACTTTGATCCTTTATTTTACCATCATACATAAAAGAGATTCTGAAATATTGGGTTTTTATTTTCCTATGCTATGAAGGGGGCGAGTGAATCATCTCAATTGACTGCCATTTTGTCTGAGCCTTTGTATGAATCATATCATTGTCAGCCTCCCTGGGTACCGTGCTTTTATAAGCATGATGACTTGGAAAGAGCTTAGAAGTCATTGAGGATATGACTCATTGATCACTTCATCATCATCACTGTACTACTACCATCTTAAATTTTGAAGATGATACATAATGAATCCCACGTAGCTCTTCAAATAACAGACCCTAGTAACAAACCAAACATTTCTTCAACATTTGGCCCTAAATCCAATCACATTCCTAGACCCTAAGAAGCATTTTGTAATTTCAAAATTGAATCATAGAATATGGAGTTGAAATTCAGACAGCATCATTTATAACCTTTTTAAGTGGCTCTCTTTGAATGATTTAAAGAAATACGATAAAAGTCTGCTCACATTCGACTTACTCTTCTCATCCCTAGAACAAAATCAGCTTTTCCTTGGAGAGAAAGTGGAAAAGTACAAACTTAGACATAAATAATCTACCCCTGGCTTCCAAAAAGCCTTTATAAGCCTGGAATCCCAAAGTAAACAGGGTCAATTTTGTTTTTAAAGTGAATCCATTTGTATTTGCATATTTCAGATGGAATTATTTAAATAAGTTGTTTTCATAGTCTAATTTTAAATAGACAAATTGTTAATGCTTCCATGGTTAACATTTTCAGGATAAGGACTTCTTTACAACAACAAAACTCCTTAAAATATCATGTTTTCTAACTAAGTTTAAACTAAAAAACACCATGGTGGAAAAAATAATGTAATATCTGTTAACAATGCTAGAAAAAATCCTGTGGTGAACAGGATGAGTAAAATATTTTTATATAGTTAATTCATTGTAATGGATTGTGACCACCAAAAGATCAAGTCTCCAAAAAATTCTATATATGAAAACAGTTCCTGCTACAGATTGTAAATTTTCATCTACCATTCCCAAATTCAGATGAAATCAAATAAAATTTAATAGAGAATTCATAATAGCCAAAGATTGATATCTCTTAGATAAGGAGACCTAATGTGTCTGCTAAAAACTATGGAATAATTAATATATATTATACTACATAGATATGCATATATACACATAAAATTTTGATCAGGTACTATGTTTTTATTCAGGGAGGAATTTCTAGTATGGAAACATTCTCCAACAACGAAGATTTGGAACTCAAATTTTTTTTTTTTTATGAATTGTTCGTAATCACACATGGACAACAAGGTGGTGCAGTGAATAAATTGCTGGGCTTGGAGTCAGGGAGACTCATCTTCCTGAGTTAAAATCTGTCCACAGACACTTACTAGCTGTGTGACCCTGGGCAAGTCACTTAACCTTGCTTTCCTCAGTTTCCTCACCTGTAAAATGATCTGGAGAAGGAAAGAGCAAATCATTCCAGTATCTTTACCAAGATAGCCCCATATGGGGTCATGAAGAGTCAGACATGACTGAACAACATAATCATGCAACCAGTATGTGTCAGTCAGAGAGGACTTCCATCTAAGTTTTCCTGACGTTAAGACTGTCTTTCAATCCATTAGGCCACACTGGCTCTCTAGTACACATAGATATGAATTTAATATCAGTAGTATCTTCATGAGTTAATATTTGTTCCTTTTGATTAGAGGTGTCAAACATATAGCACTCTAATGAAACCCAAACCAGATTAAAACAGGACTGAGAAATATCTAACAAAATTAATAAAAATACAATAAAACATTGATGGTGTTATTATGTAGTTTTCTAAGTCAATATACGGCCTGCAAGGATCCTTATGTAGGATTTAATGCCACTCCCCCACCAGCTCCCAATCCCCCTTTCTATTTGCATTTAATATAATTGCCCTGGATTATCAGTAGATAAAATATTCTTTGATCATGGATAGGCATCATTAGAAACTCAGGTCACTAAGAAATTGTCCAAAGTTATACATATGTAATATGCTCAAAGTCAAGCTGACGGTTGAATTTGTCTGGATAGTTTGGGCTTAAAACATACACTTTGAAAATTATATATAATTTGGGTTTTTTTTAACCAAATTTAATTTCTCGGTTTTACCTTTTTTGTTTACAGGCATCTTAAATCATGTCTGAAGATCAGGAAGTAGTAAAATCTCATAGCAAAAGCAATGAAATAATGAATACATCTCCCTCTTTTCACTAGAAAGGTGAGAGGCCCAGCGGGTGCAGGATCTACTTACATTATCACATCGTTATGTCAGTTGGAAATAGTTTTGCTGAATGGTTTGTAGCTACAATGCCTAGCACTGAAGCTGACACATAATAGGTGCTTTAGAAACGCTTTTTACATTGAATCAAACTGAAGCATAAAGAGAAAATATATGAAATTCAGGTTTACCTAAGACATTCCAAGACTGTAATTTGCTGAAAGAGTCTACTTCAAAGTATCTAGCACACTTCAAGTACTGTATTTCCCATGTCATTACCTGAGTAATGTTCTCTCTAGAGTCCATCCATAGCTTAATGAGAGACATTTTGGAATCTTTGTCATCATGGCTAGTGCTAACTGGTCTCTACCAGAGGCCTGAAAGACAAGGGTTGATTTCCAGTAAGTCCAAAGAAAAGGGGGCTTGCCAGAAGTTTCTTCGGACAATTGACCATAGTTTTGAGAAGATTCTTTGATTCACACACACCATGGGCAAGTATCACCTTGATGGTGAACACAACATCCCTTAAAAACTATTTCATTAAGTTTGGACTGGAAGAGGTCAAGTTATCCATCTATAGTCACAGTAAGTGAACTTCCAGGAAAATCAATGTTTCCTATTATATTTTGGTTACATGGTTCCAGGTTCCAGCAGCTGAGTCTCACATGATGAGAAACTTTCCCCCCCTAAGGTGTCAGGAAGTTTTAATTTAAAATATTTCCAAACAAAAGCAAGGGTCGATTATAAGCAGAAAATTAAGAAAAGCTGCACAGGCTGAAATAAATCCAGTTGTTTCTGAACCCTGCTGTGGAAGTCTCCTTTTTCATTAATATTTTTTGCTTACTTTCTTCTCCAAAATTATCTTTTCTCATTTCATAAAAGAGTCATTTTGAACAGAGGAACTAAAGAAAATTGGATTTGTAGTCTGAAAAACTTAGGTTTGAATTCTGATTCATTTCAATTGTCTAGGCCTCAGTTTCTTCATATTTACAATAAAGAGTTTGAAATAAATAATTTCTAAAGTCTCTTTAGGCCCTGAATCTTAGAATTCTATATCATGGAAGTGGTAAAATCTCCATTATTCACAGATAAGATTATCTAGGCCTCCTACTTCTCTTTCCTGCTACATCTATTACTCTTATCGGGTCACTCTAGGTAAGTAATGGCAAATTGATTTTGATCATGCAAACCTATCAAAAATAATTAAATATAAACTACTAAAATGTATATAATGACTTATTTATAAATTTTATGATTATACTACCATATTAATTAGTATTAGAATATATTATAAATTAGTACATTGTAAAACTTACAAATTAAAAAAGGCTGACATGAAGATAAAATAATATTTTAATCTAGAATCAATATGGAGTCACTGGAATTTTTTGAGTAGTGAATATGGCCAGATCTGTGCCACAAAAAAATCACTTTAGTGGCTATAAGGAGGATGGACTAAAGAGGAGAGACACTAGTAGCAAGGAGAAAAATTCAAAGGTTTTTTTGTAAACAGCCTAGAGGATGGTGATAAGGACCTGAGTAAGAGTAGAGGTTGTGTGTTGGATGTAGAAACAAGATTTGGCAAGTGAGCACATAGGTGGGATAAGATTGACCTAAATTTGCCTCTTTTAAAAATCCACCCATTATTCCTATATTTGCCCTCTGGGGCCAACCAGAGCAAGTCTAATCCTCCCCCCATATTACAACCCTTCAAATACTATTATCTCACACCTCTCCCCCCCCCCCCCCCCCCCCCAAGTCCTTTCTTCTCTAGGCTAAATGGCTCTAATTCCTTGGGCCAAATCTCATGACATGAACATAAGGATATTCACAACTCCTCTAGATGTCCTCCAATATCCTTCCTAAAATTTAATGTTGAATCAAATACAACACTCTAGCTGTGGTATAACTAGCACAAAAGATAGTAGTACTATTATCTCCATTTAAAACCTCCATGATGGAGGTATTATTACTTCCATCCTCCTCCTCACTATGTTGCTTAATGAATGAGGCTACTAGGTGTTGCAGTAGATAGAAACTGGACCTGAAGACCTCAGCCTCAGATACTTAGTAGTTACATGATCCTGGGCTAGTCACTTATTTGCTTACTCAATTTCCTCATCTGTAAAGTGAGCTGGAAAAGGAAATGGCAAACCCCTCCATTATTTTTGCCAAGAAAACCTTAAATGGGATCATGAAGAGTTGGACATGACTAAGAAGAGACTGAACAAAAAACCAAAAACATTTTGTTAAGCACTAGGGATACAAATAGAAAAAGGGAGAGTCCCTGCTCTCAAAAAGATCATACTCTAATTGGGGGACACAACATACAAAAGAAAATTCAATTTCAGGGAAGAAGAAAAAGCCCTAAAGTCCTAAGGGTCAGTAATAGGGTAGATGACAAGACCCATATATTCTTAGGTTGTATCAGCAGGGTCAATGACAGTACTAGAGGTCTACAGAGCAGGTCTATTGAGGCAGGATATATGGTAAGGCTTGGTAGTCCTCCATCTCTCCAGTAGGAACAGAGTTGATTCTCATTCCATCCAAGCCCTGTGAGCAGTTAAGCAATCTGGATGGCTTCTAAAAAGCCTTAGCCAGGGAAGGAAGGAAGGAATGAGGAAACTGAGACCAAATGAAAGATATTTTCCAAGGTCAGACAGGTAAATAAGTAGCAGAGCTAGAATTAAACATAAATATTCTGACTCCAAACTTAATGTACTTGCTACTATAGTATATAGCACAACTGTCCTTGAGTAGGCTTTTCAGTGGGTTAATATTATTGTACAGGAAGTTCTTATATGAAGTTTTAAAGGAATGATGTCTATACTGTATTAAGAAGACAATAAAAAATTTTATAGGCAAAGAGAAATATTCATAATAATCAAAATGGAAGTAAAAAATGAATTCATACTCTAGTAGTGAGTGGTCTTAAAGTGGACTGAAACATAATGTAGCTAAATTGTTCTCAAACAGAATAAGGAAAATGTCAACTTAATTATTTTTTTCAATTTTCTCCACATGGAGAAAATAATTATTTCCAAATCCCATTCTTTAAAAAACTGCCAAATCCATTTCTATTTCAATGAGTTGTACTAGGTCCTCAGGCTTTACACTGCTGCAGAGATTAGTCACAATCAAGAGTTTTAGCACTTGGTGTCATCAAGTGATAATTGAATTGAGTTTAAGTCAAATCGTTTAGTACTTGGTGTCATCAAGTTATCATTGACTTGAGTTTTAATCTTGGATGATTTATTCCAAAGAATGCCTCTCTCTAACATACTCTGTTGATTGACCATAACTTGTTAGTCTATATAGTAACCCAATAGCAAAAAAAATAAGAATAATCAACAAAAATAAAAATGTCTTAACAAGAGCTTTAATTGTGTTCAATGCAACTTGTTTGAGATGCTCTATTCTGGATGAGAACTTTAATAAAGAGAAATAGAAACTTTCTTACAAATTCCAAAAAGAACTTGCTTCACATTTGTGTACCCATTTAAATTCATTTTAGTAGTTTTATTGACATCTTGCTTTTATATTACATATATTCACAAATTATCTCTACTCATAAAAAAAATACAATCAGTAAAACTAATAATACAGTAACTTCATCCGAAACTGGATACCACATTTTAAGTTTGTAGCAGCCCTCCCATCTCTCTATTTTAAAAAGTGAACCAAAAGCATTTTTCTCTCCCCTATCCTAATGCCATTAGGAAAAAAAAACAAATTTATTGCAACAAATATGCATAGTCAAGTGCAAAAAAAAATTCCCTGAGTGATTATATAAAAAACAGATAAATCTACACATAAATCTGTCCCATTTCTGGGACAATTCTGTCCCAATTATGTTTCATCATTGGTCCTTTGGGATCGTGAATAGTCATTGTATCAATCGTAGGTCTTACAGTTTCCAAAGTTGTTACTATTATGGAAGTTGTTCTGGTCCTGCCCCTTTCAGTCTTCCTTACTTTATAAAAGTCCCTGAAATTGTTCATTTTTCATGATATTGATATCAATATGTAACAGGAGTTCCAAAGGTACAGTTAATTATAGAGCAGTACAGATCCTTTGTAATCTGAGAAAGTATGTGCCTTTCTCAAACTAAAAAGAAAAATGGAGCATAAGCAAGGAATGTTGAAATGCAAAGATTATTGGACTCAGAATTACAGAAAAGGAAAATAACAAATATTGGAGAGGCTATGGAAAAATTGGGTCACTAATGCATTCTTGGTAGAATTGTGAACTGATTCAACCATTTTGGAGAGCAATTTGGAACTGTGTGCAAAGGGTTATAAAACCGTGCACACCCTTTAATCTATCAATACCACTACTAGGTCTGTATTCCAAAGAGATCAAAAAAAAATGGAAAAGATCCTATATGTACAAAAGATTTATAGCAGTAATTTGGAAATTGAAGGGATGCCCATCAATTGAGGAATGGCTGGACAAGTTGTGGTATATGATTATGATGGAATACTATAGTTCTATAAGAAATGACAAGAAGCATGGTTACAGGAAAAACCTGGAAAGACTTGTATGAACTGATGCAAGGTGAAGTGAGAAGAGCTAGGAGATTATTGTACACAATAACAGCAATATTGTACAATGATCAACTGTAAATGACAACTATTCTCAGCAATACGATATAAGACTATTCTAAAGGAGTTAGGATGAAAAACATTATCCACCTCCAGAGAAAGGACTGATGGAATCTGAATGCAAATAAAGCACACTTCTTTAAACTTTATTTTTCTTTTTGGTCTGTGTTCTGTTTTGCAACATGGCTAATATAGAAATAGTTTGCATGGCTGTGTATAATCTATAGTAAAGTGCTTGCCTTCTCAAGGATGGGGGAGGTGAAACAGATGGACAGAGGGAAATTGAAACACAGATTATAAAAAGTGAGTTAACAATTGTTTTTACATGTAATTGAGAAATCAATAAAATAAAAACAATCAAAAAACAAAAAAATGTAAAAAAGAAGGGAAAAGGGGATGCTTCATAAATGCAAAACTTATGAAATTGAAGCCTAGAGGGTCTTGTGAAAGGATTAGTGTGAAAAGGGAAGGAAGTTAGATTAAAATAACTAAAATCAAAACCATAAATTTTCAGGACTTGTCACACTGCAGCTTTGGAAAGCACACACTTTAGTTATAAAGACTATAACTTTAGAAATATTTTCCTGACTAAGTTCCATTAAATGACACTTTTTTTCCATGATATTTTTTTCTCAGTAAATTTTGTCCAGCACTTTCACACCTGGAAAATGTTTATCTAGGGCATGTCAGTAAAAGAAACTAAAGAACACATCCAAAATAATTTTCATCTCTAAATCTTAACTTAGTTAATATAGAGTTTGGCTTCATTATCACAGGCAGCTAAAACATTATTTTGCTAGTTAACCAAAAAGAGAAAATACTTCCCACCTACATTTTCTTCACGCTGTTTTCTCTACCTGTGGTCACTGTATCAACCTCGTATTTTCATTCTTTAAATCCCACTCCAATGTTTCCTCTATGAAGCTTTCCTGGAGCACACAGTATGTATTTAATAAATACTTTTTATTTCATTCATTCAGTCATTCCCCTTCCTGATTAATGTAATCTTTCTCTCATTTCCCACAGCATTTTGTTCTTCCCTGTCCTGTGGTGCTTAATATATTCTATTATATACTATAGTTTTTGTATAACCTCCATTATTAGAGATTATTTTGTATACTCCTATTGCTAAATTATAAACTCCTTGACAAAGATACTGGAATGCTTTGCCAATGTCCACTACTTGGATAATGTGCTACTTGGCTGCTCTGGCACATGGAAAGTGCTATATAAATGTGAACTATTATTATCATTTTGAAGAAAGAAAGACCTGAGTTTGAATCTCACCTCAGACACTAGCTATATGATGGCAGGCAAATCATTTAACTATACAACCTCACTTTACTCATTTGTAGAATAAGGCTAATAACTCCTTCTTCACAGGGTTGTGAGGATCTAATAAAATAATATTTATAGAATGTTTTGTAAACCTTAAATCACTATATAAATATTACCTATTAGGTATCTATTACGACCAATTCACTTAATTTTCTAGTCACATACATCCTTGATAATGAGTTTGGTACCACTCTTCCTATGCGAGTCATTCTCAGGGCTATTATATATCTTATTTAAATGGAATACACAATATTTTTTCAATGTCCTTTGCATCAAAATTACAATTCTTATCAATGAAATAAAAGCTGTGTGAGACACAATCATTTTAGAATTTTTGTTGCTGTAGTTCAGTCATTTTTCAGTCATGTCTCACTCTTTATAAACCCCATTTGGGGTTTTCTTGGCAAAGATTCTGAAGTGATTTGCCATTTCCTTCTTCAGATCATTTTATAAATGAAGAAACAGAGGCAAATGGGGTTAAGTGACTTGCCCAGGGTCACACAACTAGTAAGTGTCTGAGACAAGATTTGAACTCAGGAAGAAGTGCTCTATCCACTGTGATGCCTACTTGTCCCTTAGAATTTTATAGTCATTCCTAATTTTTCAGCAGAGTACTATATTTCATAGATTGATTGTTCTCACTTTATTCACTAGACTTGACTCCAAATGATTCTGAATGTTTCAAAAAAAATAAAAAGCAATCCTCTTTTCTCATGACATTCCCTTCTCCCAGAGCACCTTCCTCATCATGCCCATCTATTGAAATCTACCTGTCCTTTCAAATTTTATTTAATTTATTATTTTATTATTTATTATTATTTATATATTTTATTATTAATTTATTTAATTTAATTGAGTTTTAACTCAACCTCAGCCAGAAACTAGTTCTCCTTCTTTTGAACCTTTATAAGCACTCAGACTGAACCTCTCTTAATGCATTCATCACCCAATGCCTTATATTATAACAATTTGTGTATATGCTATTTTCTGCTAGTGTAAGCTGCTTAAGACTAGGAATCCTTTTATACATTTTTATATTCCTTATAGTGATTAGTACAATACCTTCCATGCTCAAATGAATTTTTACTGAATGAGTGAATACATGGTGCCTAACTCTATTTTATAATGAAGTACTAAGTTATGTTGTGCAAAAATGTGCTTTGAGGTTAAAGGACTTGCCCAGAGTTGCAAAAACCAGTATGTTCCAGAGATGGGACTTGAACTCAGATCTTCCTAATTTCAAGGCTTGTTCTCTTTCCAAAGCTCCAGCTGTCTTTCATTCAGATGAAGGCATAAAGAATTTAAATTATAGTTATGCCAATTAAATGAATAACATCCTAAATTTATATAGCAGCTCTCACCAATGACAAACAATTCTGTAGAGCAATCATGTCACTCATCACTGCGATATATAATCCCTGAGGACCAGAGTGGCCCCAGCACAATACTGCATTATAGAATTAGACCGGAAGAGGGGTGAGGTGGCCCTGAGAAGCTTCTGTTAGGGAAAATAACAGAGGGCTTTTAGCTCCCTTGGGAAGGGTCAGTAGATGTGAAAAAAAAATGGCTTTTAATTCTTTCAGTTTGGGAGCCAAAGTATATCTGGTACTTTGGAAAAGAAAACCAAAATGGTGTACACTAGTTGCCTAAAAATGTGACGGGTGCTGATTCTCCAAGTCTAGATACCATGGAACATTTAATTGGAAAGAAAAGAAACAACCAATGGGAATTAGATGCAGTAGCAAGTATTTTAGAAATAAAGAAAAATCGTATCTCCTTAACTTAAGAAAATAGGAGAAAAATCAGACACAATCATAGACTGACCGTAATTATATTAAAGTATAATGTGTCACTTTAAAATCGTCTTTGGCTAGCAGACTCATCCAAGGCGACCCTCTAACCTGTCTATGAAATGAGGGAAACTTTGTGCTGATGCTATCCAGGCAGCACCAGCCAGAGGGGAAAAGATTTCGGCTCCGTAGGAAGACGCGGGAGGGGTTTGGCAGTGATTGATGGGAAAGATACGAATGAATAAAAGTACTTGTGGATGGCGAGCACGAACCCGAGCAAGTTGTGGATGCTGCCTGTCTGGCATCATCTGAGTCATTTCGTCAGAGCCAGACCCGCCTGCAACTCCAGAGGGGCGTGCTTAACCCCATGTGCCGCCAGGAGCCGAGCTGAGAGCTGAATGTGCTTTTCAGAGCTGGGATCATCATCTATCCACAGGCACAAGCACCAGCCCCCGCCCGCTGGGACAAGAACCCAGTATTTTGTTCCTGGACCAGCTGCAAGGTAAATAGCTTGCTTTGGTTTTAAAAGTACCATTGAATTAGTACAACCTATGGGATTCTGCCTTAGTGAAACCCGTTTAGTTTTTGTAGTTAGAAAATAAAATAAAATAAAAAGTAATTTAAAAATATAGATGTGACACATTAACGTGTGTGCTAGGGGAATGTTTTAGTTATTGTTTTCATTTGTTTGAGGCTATATACAGGAGAAGAAAATATTTCTAGTTTGACTGTGGGGGGGGGGGAACCCGAACTGAAGCTGTTTCCTTTGAGCTGTGAAAGCCTCCACCGTATACTCGGCGACTCTTAAATCTTTGCTCTAGCAAAGTTGTGAACTTCACATCTTCTCTTCCTCCCCTTATCCCCGGTGAGAAGACATGGGCAATCACTGCACTCCTGGTACAAAGATTGGCAAACAGTAGACACTTAATAAATGCTTGTTTGCTTGGTTGACTGGTTGTCAGCCCCAAGAAACAGGGAGAAGCTTGTGCATGCCAGTATGTGATGGGCTCTTTATACCCTCCTGCTGTTTAAACCTCTCCTTCTCTAATAGATGATGATAGCCTGCAGTTATGAAGACAAGAGAGTAACTGGGCCGAGTTTGTCTCGGCACCCCTTCTTCATTTTTCTGCCCTCTCCCCGCCCCGAAACACTTCATGACGCCCATACCCACAGCTAGGAGTGAACCCTTTTGTAGAGTCAGAAAATGCAACACTCCACCACCACTCCTCCTCTCCCTTCCCCCGCTCCCCTTCTTTCTCTCTTGGGATGGAATTACGCAGAACTTCTTGTGCGCGGGAATTCCCGAGTTTCCCCAGTTGCACAGACAGGAGCAGCTTCAGCACCCAGCTCTAGGGTAGAGAAAAAGGGGCGATGGGGCTGTTGGCAGGAGTAACTATTAGGCAGCTGATCTAGTGTCTTCTCTTCCTCTCCACTATCCCTCTCTCCAATCCCGATTCCCCACCTTTCCTTTCCAGGCTCCCGACGCCAAGCCAGAGAGCAGTCCCCTGGGATTTCTACTCTTATTTCAGACAGAGCCGCATCATGCCGCCGCATCGCAGCCCCTGCAGTATCTCCCTGTTGCTGCTTTTTCTCGTCTGCTGCACCTCTGGGGTCTGGGGGGAGGAGAACGAGCTTCTGTCCGCCCGAGACACTCTGCCACCGCTGGAGACAGGGGAGGTGATGACCCCCACTGCCAGAGTCTCCTGGCCCAAGGCAGCCAACGATAGCCAGTCTCTCCCATCGGTACCGCAGGGGCGGTCTCGAGGCCTCTCTCCCACCATGTGCTCGGGCCAGACAGAGATCAAGGAGACTTTCAAATACATTAATACCGTGGTGTCCTGCCTGGTGTTCGTGCTTGGCATCATCGGGAATTCCACCTTGTTAAGAATCATCTACAAGAACAAGTGTATGAGGAATGGTCCCAATATCCTCATTGCCAGCTTAGCCTTGGGCGACCTCCTCCATATCATCACTGACATCCCCATTAATGTCTACAAGGTAAATGGCATCTTAACCAAAGTGGTTCTAAACAACTGTATGAAAGTTTATGACTGGGTTTGGGGTAGGGGCTGGGACTGGGGCAGGATAAGTAGTTGGAGGTTGGGAGAAGAGAAAGAAGGATCAAATAATTTTCAGTTTCTGTTCCCCAACTCCTTCTCCTTCCCAGCTCTGATTTTACATCCTTGAGTTTCCTAGGGATTTTGGTCTTTAAAATGTGATCCCTCTGAAAATTTTAAAATTTAGTACTTTAGAGGACATTGCAAGCCTGCAGAATGAAGCACAGGATTGGCTAATTCTAATACAGAAGGGCACTGTTTGGGGTAGATGCAAAAGACTACCTTTGGGGACTTCATTTACCTCAAGGTTTTGCCAAGTTTTAATCCTAGGAATCATTAAGAATGACAAAAAGAGCAGAATCCCAGAAGTCCCTTGGTAGTAAAGCCATAGGTATTGCTGTATTTGTTAATAAGCTGATGCCAAAAGACCTTGGAACTTTCTAACTCAGTCTCCACATTTACAGGGTCTTAGAACCAACCGGCTCAGGGCTGTGGGTTAGGATTGAGACAGCCCATGGATGAAGCCACATTCAAGTGAAAACTTTTATTGAGCCCCTGAGAGTGGTGATCCAACCCAGCAAACTAATAGTCCTCTTGATTTGGAAAGACCAGTGGGTTCTGAATATCTCTAAACATTGGGAGATGGGAATATGGAGGCAGTAAGTAAAGCATTCCTATTGAACAATACTGGAACCCCTCTACAGAATCATATCTCCCTTTGGGACTTGGGCCTCCACCTAAGTTGATTTTAGCAAGCAATTATTGAGTACCTACTCTGTGCAGAACACAGGGCTGGGAGTTGGGGAGCATACTATGCAGACAGTCTGAAAGTACTTTGGCTCAGTCCTTAGGACAGCCAACAATGAACTGCACTGACCCATAGCTCTGTTTTGGAGTGTTTTACTAGGTAGGATGGATACTGCCCTGATGCAGTATATAATGCTTAAGGAACATTTTTTTTTAAAGTTTTTTTTTTTAGTGTATTTAGAGAGAAGCACCATGGGATAGTGGTTGGGGAGCTGGCCTTGAAGTCAGGAAGACCTGGTTGCAAGTCCTGTCTCTCATATATACCAGTTTGTGATTATGGGCAAATCATTTACAGTCAGTGCCCCAGGCAATTCTCTGACACTTGTCCTGAATGATGGAGAGTTTCTACACACACACACACACACATCCTCCCAAAAATGTTTTAGGGGCCACATTTCAAATTTGATTGGTCATATTTCACATTATTTGAATGTAGCACTTTTTATGCAAACGGAAATTTTTGGCCCACATTTTAGGACTCATAACTGTAAAGGAAAAAGCTTTCAGGGTTATGGGATTCACTGAAAGTAGGCCTAAGCACTAAACTAGAATTGCTTTTTCACTTTGTAATTTAATTATGTATTCTGGATTCTAGCCTCAGGCTATCCTTAATGTGAGACTAGTACATTGCTCAGTATCTAAAACTAGACACCTGATAAGTTAGTTCACTGAAGTTGAAAAGACTCAAAATTCCCCAAGTCTGGCTGGAAGCCAGAGTTCCTGATTCTCTAAGAGATGGGCTGAATGAGGACCTCACACAGAGATTGTTCAGAGTCTGGCTGCTAATCCATTATGGGGACTAAGTATGTGCTGTGTTTAGGCTGTGTCCTTAAGAGTTGGACTTCAGGACACTTCCAAATACAGCCAACCTATACTCTAGATCACCTGTGTAACAGCAAGGACAAATTATACCTTCTCTAGATAAAATTCCTGTGCTCACTCAGAGTCCTGTCCCCACTGGGTGTTCTGTTGATACAGAATGAAGATTGCAGCTACAGAAACACTTTGAATATTCATATAAAAGAGAAAAAAGGAGATTTTAAACCATTCCAGCTGCCCTAACATTTCAGTTGGTTTTGCTATAGTCAGTGGGTGACAATGTTATTTTCTACCCCCCCATTCCAAATCCCATATAGGAGAGGAAATAGTGTAGAGAGTACTGAACTTGGAGCCAGAAGACTGAGTCAATAAGCATTCAATCAAGAAATATTTATTACATGCCAGATATTGGGCTAGGTTCTGGGGATACAAAGACAAAAGTGAACTAGTCCTTGTCTTCAAGGAGCTTACATTCTTTGTAAGCTATACTATTATCCTCAGAAAGTAACTTGACCTAAGCCTCAGTTTCCTCATTTGTAAAATGAAAACGACACTTGCTAATTTCCCTACCGCCATGGAGATTCCACACCAGCCTCATTGTAGCATGGGTCAGGAAGGGTACCAAAAGTGGAGGGGATTCTGGGATCTTAAAGACTATACAAATGAATCAAAAGGTCTGTTAGGATTTATTTATCTGAAAAGGCTTGGAATGCAGACTTGTTGACAGAAAGGATGTTTGTTGGCTGAGGACCAGCCTAGCTAAGGTCTATGAGGTTCCTCAGAAGAAGGTTGAGATAACTGATGTTTTTCAGCCACAGCAACACATGAAGAATATAGTTTGTAGTCCACATCTGTGGTGAGGAAATCAACATTACCTAACCCACGGAACTTTCTAGTAGAGAAAGTGCTTTATAAGAGAAAGTACTAAAAAAAATTTAGTATGATTAATATATCTGGGAAGAGAAGAAAGAAATAGCTTACATTTATGTAAGACCTGAAATTCTTTTACATATTTTATTTCATTCCATCCTCACAATAATCTGAGTGGGTCTGTAGGATGCAAATTATTATTCCCATGTTATAGATGGAGAAATTAAGACATACAGAGGTTAAATGACTTGTCTAGTATCATATAGCTAGTCAATAGCTACCCAGGAACTCAAACCCAGAGTCTTTTGAATTCAAATTCAATACCCTTCCTCTCTATTCCTCTATTTGATATAAATCACAAATCTCCTTTTCCAAAGTCAGTTGTAACTTTCCTCAATGCTCTCACCTGAAGGAGAGCTTGGCCAACATATCTACACATTGGTTGGTTCCTATCCAGGTTATAAGTGATATTGTTGCTAAGGTCAAAGCTTCCAGAGTCCATGATGCTTTTCTACTAAGTCTTGCAGCTGGAGGCAGCAGTACTAACAGGTTAGAACAGAAAGAGGTTGTCTCTTGACTAAAATGAGTTGGGGGAGGGGGTGGGACCCATAGATCTTACTCAACTTTTCTTTTCCTGCCCTGCATTAAAACAGACAATGAAGAGTGGTAAACAACTCCTACACACTCCTTTTGACCTATGGTAGAGGACATTCTAATAACTAACTTGCCTGACATCTGAAGTAAGATGGATAGAAATTAACTCCTTAATAAGTACAAAAATGGTAAAGCTCCCTGATAGGAGTGAGGGGTCAAAGATGATATTCAGGATTATTTGCAGGAATGAGAGTTGTTAGGGCACTGTCCGGGACGTGAAGGGTCCTGACGTCCTAACAAAGTGGTAGAATTACTGATCTTCAACTCTTCACCTTTTAACCAAGTAATTACTGCCTTTCATGTGGTAGGTAGTCAAATATTTGTGAATTGAGTAAAGAGGATCTAGTTAATTTACTACTTCAAAGGTTAAACGTTAAAGGTTTAACTTTTAAACTTCTAAATCTTTAGCTTTTGAACTAGTTAAATGAAGTTTACTCCTATTCCTAGACACTAGAATTTAGGAGTGGGGAAAGAGGCTTCCTTTTTGTTGTATATCATTGGAACTTTGACTGTATTAAGTTAATGTAGGAAGCTGCAAAAGCAAAGAATTTTTGAGTGGCAGTGACAACTCCAACTTTAAACATTTTAAGAAAGTTGTTATTAAGAGTTAGGAGAACCCAAGGCTAAGATCAAGTTAAGGGCTAGCTTTTGATGAGTGGGAATTATTGTTATTATTATTATTATTATTATTATTACTATTATTATTTTATTAAGACCTTTGATTTACTTAATGGGTCAAGAGAACTTTCTGATGAGGGAATTCCCTCTATAAATAAAGTTTGACAACTGTTTCACAGCTTATACTCTGGAAGAAGAGTGTTGGGCCAGGAGACATTTAGTGACTTCCCCACTGTGGTCACAAAGCCTGTGTGTACCAGAAGCAAGACTTCTTGATTCTGAGGCAAATTCTCTATCCTCTGCAACATACTGGGAGTTAATTAAAGATTACAAATAATCTGCTACAAATAAGGCCTGAACAAAGTGCATTACAATTGCCCCAAGACATATTGGTATGTGGAATATTGGTATATGGAATATTGGTATGTGGAATATTCGTATGTGGAATATTGGTATGTGGAATATTGGTATATGGCACATATTTCCATCGATATTTATTTCCTCAAATCTAAGAACAACTTGTTCAGAACTATACAGCAAGACAGTATCATATGGTCACTTTCTTATATGACACTTTTAATTCTCAGTTCATGGGTCTGCATAGGGTCCACAGTTTTCAGAGATGCAGTTAAGGCACCCACACTGGACTTCAGGGCAATATAGATCTGACTTCTAGAGCCTACCTATGAAGGCACTGAGGCAAGGGTCTGGGTTACAGAACAGAAGGCGGCATCTAGGAAGGTATGTCCTCCTTTTACGGCCTAACTGGTAAACATTGGCATGTCAGGATAGGGAATTGCTTGATTATATCCACATTTAACTATATATGATTTTGAAATGCCCTTCTATGACACCAAGACTCTACTGCACAGAAAACCATCAAAATCATCTTTTTGTAAAAAAGAAAAAAAGAAAAGAAAGAAAAAGGAAAAAATATTTTAAAAAACCAACAAAAATTATTTCTACCGTTCAATGTTAAAATATCTTACTTTGTTACTGGAAAAATCAATTGTCAGTGTGAGGTAATAATGACTTGCCTGAAAGTCTTGGAAGTGGGGATAAGGTAAATGATGTGCGTGTGTGTGTATGTGTGTGTGTGTGTGTGCGTGCATGTGTGTGTATGTGTGTTATATGCTATATTGTCTTTCTCATTCTATTCTTCCCTGTTGCTTTTGTCTTCCTTTCTCTCATTTTCTTTTCTATGTTCTGCTAGTCTTTATTAGGTTTTCTTCCTCTTAGAGCATCCCCTTTCAGCAGAAATGAAAACTCTATCTTTCATCATACAGATCAGTTAGGTATACCACAGATGTTGTATGTATTATTAACCTTCTCCAATCACTTTTCCATTCTCCCACTCTCAACTTTCTCCATTTCTGTCTTCCTTTTTCTTACGTTTGTCTCTTAAGTTTTACTGAATGGTATCTCTATTTATCCACTTCCTTTCTCTTACTTCCTTAGGAGAAGTTTATCTTTATACTATTTAACTAGTTCCTCCCAAAAGAAGGGAAGGAAGGAAAATGGGCTGGGTGCTGCCATAGGCAGCTTAACATGGTAACAGAGAACTAGAATGGACCTTTGAGGTCATTTCTGTACATGAGAGATAGACTGATTCTAGAGGACCTTAGAGATTAATATAGTCTAGCTTTCTTATTTTACAGATGATAAAACTGATAAAGCCCAGAGAGATAAAATTACTTGTCAAAGGTACCACAGCTATTTAATAGTAGAGAACTCAGGTTTCCTAGTGTCTATATCCCATTTCATCAGGCTGTAGTGTAGCTGACTTTTATTCTCTGGCTAGAGTAAGTCCCAGTGATACCATTCCTTTGGAGAAAGTGTTTTTGAAAAGAGACAGAGGAATAGGGCTGTTGCCAGTTGAGACCTACAGGTGGTCAGTAAGTGTTTATATAGTAGAGATGAAGGCTGGAAAGCCCAAATTTATGTATTTCTCATGAAGGTTTTTCACACTCAGGAAATTTGCTCAGTAACATATTCAGAATGATAAAGGATAAAAGTGACCAAAATAACAAACATAATTACTTTGGAAAAATAAAATTAGGGATATTTGTCCTAAGTACAGAAGACAAAGAATTTAGAGATTTCACTAAATCATAGACTTAAAGTCCCTAAGTGTGATCAAACTATTAAGCAATATATGAGATTTCTTATATGTCAAATTAAGTGATTTCAGTCTTTTAAACTGTCCTTTCCCTACTTACTCTGAGTTATCCAAACAATATTGAATAATATTTTCAAAGTTGGTAGATGGAGGACTGGGTAACTCAGTTTGCATTGTGTCTCTGATCCAGGCATCTCACTTTTCCAAAAGGCAAATAAATGACCATATATGGTCATGTGTGTGTATGCTCATTATGCTATAGTTGATTTTATTTAGAAGAACATGTCACAAACGAATAAATGATTAAGTATTTTTAAGTGGTGCTGACAGGATCAAATGTGGGTTGAAATAAGATTCAAGAAATAATTTATAATGTGTAACATTTTCTTTCCTAGCTTTGAAATACTGAGAAGAGACCAGTTATATTTATGAGAATGTTATATACAATGAATAGTACTACTTTAACTGAAGAACTCTCTGGTTTTTTAATTCTGCTTTCTCATAATATGTGGAACTGAGTCACTGTTCCGTTCTTTTCACCTGTGAACACACCTGTGGAGGTAGCAAAATAGTCAAGATATGGGTAATAGGCTTGAGAAAGTGTAGGATACTATCAGTTTATGAGCTTATACCTACTGAGTTTTAAAGGTATAAAGAGCCTTAGAGACCTTTTAGTCAAGTTTTTAATGTTTTTCCTATCATGGAACTCTTTAACAGTCTGATGAAGCCTATGAATCACATCAGAATGTTTTTAAATGCAAACAATAGAATAGTTTGGATTACAAAGGATGTCAATGAGAGTAAAATCAAGATATATGTATGTATATATGTATGTATAATTATATATAAACTTTTATATAGCTATATCAACTTCTAATATAAACTTTTATTATATATCATGTCATATATTTATTATATTCTAGATATAAAAGTTGATATAAAAAGTTCATATATATATGTACACATGTGTGTATATATGTTTACAAACTCTACAAAGCTAAGAATACCTGATCTAGTCAAATCCATTTGATCTATAGCTGAGGACACTGAAGCTAAAGAGGCAGAGGGAATTATGTAGTTCACATACAACTAGAGAGAGGCAGATTCAAGATTGCAAACCCAGGTTTTCCAATTCCAGTTAGAGTAGTGTTTCCTTGAATACATATGCTTCTCATAGGGAACGTATTTCTGATATAGTGTTTTTATGACCTCCCCTACCATGTAAAATTTTACCTTAGCCATTTCAATTTGAAAATATCTTTTAGGAAATGATATACCCATCAACACTGTGTCATTTTGCCATGGACAGGTGCCCCTTGAACATTGTCTTTGGCCTCCTACCCCACCCAAGCCTGTCTTCCCAACAGCATGCCATAATGCTCTGGATCACCACTGGTTCTCCCAAAAAGAAAAAAAAGACAACTTAGCTTTCCTATCCATATCCCACTTACTTAGGACCTTTATTTCTATTCAGTATCACTTTATTAACTTAATAAAGAAATCTAGGCCAATATGTTAATGTTGTTACTATGTTAAAGCAATCCCTCCTCTTCAGTTATATACATTAATATTTATACACATAACAACCCATTTAATTCAATTAAATAATTATTTATTAATCACCTACTATGTCAAAGCACTGTGCTAGCTGCTAGGAAGACAAAGATTAAAAAACAAACAATCCCTACCTTCCAGGAGCTTCCATAGGGGAAAAGAGGACAGGAAAGAGGGTTACATCATTCACACACATAGACTGGAGCCTAGTTTCCTTTTTATTTTTCTGTCTGGAAATGACATTTTCATTTTCATCCATTTTAGTGCAATATATGTTTCCAAGCACAATCAAGGACTGGGCCAGAAAGCAAACATTGTACTTTACAACAGCTCGATAAAATTTCTGCCTTTTGTCTTCTCCATTATTATCATCATTAATATGAAGACTCCTTGGCTTTAAAAAGTTTTTTTTGTTTGTTCTTTTTTTTTTGCTTAGGCAGTTGGGGTTAAGTGACTTGCCCAGGGTCACACAGCTAGTAAGTATCAAGTGTTTGGTCTGAGACCGGATTTGAACTCAGGTCCTCCTGACTTCAGGGCCGGTGCTCTATCCACTGTGCCATCTAGCTGCCCCTAAAACATTTGAAAATGCCTTTAGTAAAGTACTAGGATTCACCTGTGCAGGTATCTTAGTGGACAAATCAACCACAGTTCTTGTTAGGGGAGCCAATATGATTAAGAGGCTTTTGTCATAATCTTGTGCCATAGACATTGTTGGAATTTTAAAAATATTAGGAAACTGAATATGGAGTCAGGGAAGAGCTCTTTAGTTTCTCCTCAGAAGATTAGCTTAATTATGTGGTTAAGAGGCCACTAGATTGAACCACAGACACTCATAGAAATCTAGAGAATTTGTAGAGGAAGTACCCATGCAGTTAAACCAATAATCCTTGAGGTATTTAAATAAGACATATGGTGCCTTCTTTCCAATATGAACAATGGAAGGGCATGTTATGATCTATATATATGGTAAGGAGAATATCATTGTTCCCTCTATTTCACAAACATAAACAGCACTATGATGGCTGTTTTGAGAAAGTATAGGTATGGACTGGTTTTTATTTTCTAGGTATAGTTAAGGGGGAACCTCTGATACTTATAGTACTAGCTGTGTGTTTGGTCTTTTTTCAGTCATGTCTGACTCTTGTGATCCCATTTGGGGTTTTCTTGGCAAAGATATTAAAATGGTTTGCTGTTTCCTTCTCCAATTACCCATGGGCAAATTACTTAACCTCTTGGAGGTTCTTTACACCAAGGGTTCTTAATTCGGGGTTTGTGAACTTGTTTTAATATTTTGATTACTGTATTTCAAACTGTATTTTATTTTATTAATTTGAAATAACTATTCTCAGTAGGGATCCATAGACTTTGCCAGACTGCCCATGAGGGTCCATGACACACAAAAAAAGTTTAAGAACTCCTCATTTAGACTCCTAGATAGGTTGTTATGTAAGTGGAGGGAGTTCCCACTGACAAAAATCAATAATTATAGTTGTTAAATTTTACCTTAAAAATAAGTGCGTAAATTAAAAGTGAAATTAAAATTCATCTAAAAATAATCATTTTATAGTCTCTATTAAGGATTAGTGGCCAAGGAAGAGAATTTTGGCACAGGCATTTAGAGGATTTGTGAGTAGAATCATAAGACAATAGATTATCATACTCTCACTAGCAGTAGTGGTAATGTTGGTGGTAATCTTGACTGGATCATCATTCTTTGGGCAAGGTATGTAATGGCATGGGTTGGCGAATGGATATTCAATGGCAGTGTAGATGTCAAGATGTTAACAAATTGACCAAACCTGGAGTTTTCTCATTGAATGACTGGATGGGAGGAAACATGTTCTGGGATCAATTATGTGGTGGTTCAGGGTCTCTGGACTTCTGGTCTGAGCACTTATTCTGTATCTTCTTGTAAGTTTTCCAAGGAGGTCTACCAAATGAACTGGGAACCTTCTAGATCTCCTGACATTGCATTATTACCAGTTGAGGGAAAAAGTCACCTACCTATTGTCTCATTATGTTACCATCCCACTTCTTTTTCCAGGCATTCATAGCTTTGATAAGGTTCAGGAAAAAAAAAATTGCTCCATTTGACTTGAAGCTTATTCATTTCCAATAACTGTGGATATGATTAAAAAAGAAATAAATGGAATACTAATGTGCTAGAATGAATGTATACTACTTAGAAAAATAGCAATAATTTAGTAAAATTATTTATCTCCTGCAGGAAGCCAAGATTAAAAAAAAAAGCAAGGAAATACCCTTTCCAAAAATTACTGAAAGGCAACATTTTCATTCTCCCCACCTTTGTCTACCCATATATTTAAACAATACTAGCTATTTTAAAAGTAGAGTTCATACCTCATCAGCAACAATAAACACTCTTAAACCTCAATAAATGTTTATGATTCACTTATAAATATATCTCTCATCCATATGCTTATAAGAGCAAACTTTTACTTAACAAATCACCTCTTAACAATATTCTCCTCCTCATACTCATTATATCCATCTTCACCCTGGACAGAATCCCTCAAGCAATTAACATTCCCTGTGGAATTCCATTAGATAGTGATGAAATAGTAGGTTCTGGAGTACATCAGCAGTTTCTCTGACAGGTTTTAGGTTAGGGGAGAGTATAGGACAGTGAGAGAGAATTGATAATTAATAGCTATGAGTTTCACCTCTTCCAATCTGCCTGCAAGGTCTAAACCCTTATAAAACTCTATCTCAGAGCCCCAGCCCTCTGTTCAGAGTCACTAAGTATGTGTGTCATTTTCAAGGTTAAGTCTGTATTTCATAAAAAACGCAAAGCTAGATCTATGCTATCCTCAAATCATTATAAAAACTGACTCAGAGGGAATAGGAGAAGCAAAAGATTGGTAATGAGTGGAAATGATAGCATTTGAGATGTCTGCCTATAGACTGTCTTGTTAATGGTGCACATAGTGTACATTTGATGGAATGTTTTGAAAACCACAAATGGCTCCATATCACTGTATACACTGAATAAGAAAAACAGGAAGGGAAAGTAGTATGTATGGGCCATGAAAACAGTGACATTCATTAGTGAAAGCTTGTTAACTTTGGCATTTCCTGACTTTATGGGGCTTGACTCTTTTCGACATTAACAATCTGTTAATGGTGTTTTCCCCCTATTTAATTTCTCTGTGAATGTGTTTTTTAATTAAAAAGAGAAAGGGGAGAAAAGAAAAGAGGTAGAAAAAAAGAAAAGAAAAAAAAAGAAAACAATAGCTCAAGTAAAATCCTCAGCCTGCAAGACATTGTTGGGCTGATGTGGCGGCATCCTTTGAAGAAGAATAGAAAATTATACAATATTTATGTTAAGTATCATTAAAAAATTAATAGTTTTAATAATATCATGCAGGTCTTTAAAAAATTATGTGAGCATTCTTCCTGCCTGGAGCAGAACTGCAGCGTTTCCAATCTCAAAGCTATAAAGATTTAGCAACCACAAATTAATAGATTATGCCTAATTTGTTGCTATTTATTTGCTCTTATTTGGGGATCTTAGCACATAAAAAAAGTGTTAAGAAATGACATTAACCTTAGGGAAAAACAAGTCTGTGGTGTTCTATCAACACTGGCATGGGACATGTCAAGTTCAGTTAATACCTGTTGCCTCACTCCTAGACCATTTAAATACAAAAGCTATTGACTAAAGAGCTCATTGGGTTGAAAACAGAAGTGTCAGTATATGGATCTTACCAGTGAAGGATCCTAGTTCTAATATCTATTCAATCTCAGATTTGGAGAGAATCCAAAGATTTGCTTCACATGACTAGACATAGAAATGTACTAGTACTTAACACTATTTGGAAACTCTTCAGGTAGTCAAGGCACTGTTTTGCAGTGGAAAGAATTCTGGGTTGGGAATCAGAGGACCTGGGGAATAAATCCTGGATTTTCTACTTAATGTCTGTATGTCAAGACACTTAGCTTCTCTGGGTCTCAGGTTCCTCATCTACAAAATGAGAAATAAACCAGAAGACCACAAAGATCCTTTCCAACTCTAAACCTGTGATTGTACGAACCTTTTCTGGAAAGTGTAAAACATTTAATCAGGAGATCTGAGTTCAAATCTCAGCTGTAATACTTACTAACTTATTAACATGGGTGAGTTGTTTAATTTCTCTGAGTCTCAGTTTCTTCATTTTCAAAATGGGGACAGTATTCCTACTTAAATTACCTACTTCACAGGATTGTTCTCAAAAAAAGTTGTTTTGTTTTTTTTTTATAAATCTTAAAAGGATTATATAAATGTGAGCTATTATTATTTTGTTTTTTGTGTGATTTAAACCAAACTTTCCCCACATTACACTAACATAACTTTAAGGTTAGCTGACTGCTTCAGAAAGTTCTATAAGCAGAATTTTGACTCTAATTGTTGGTTGCCAGTATACAGTGAGAGAGAAAAATGAACAGTGAAAATAACTATCGTTTCCACTTGAGAAATAAGGAAACAGAGTGGTCTGTTCCTGGGGTTGAGAAAAAAGGGAATGGGATATTTTCAGGATCTTTTTTGGGGGGGGTGAGGCAATTGGGGTTAAGTGACTTGTCCAGGGTCACACAGTTAGTAAGTATTATGTGTCTGAGGCTGGATTTGAACGCAAGTCTTTCTGACTCCAGGGCCAGTGCTCTATCCACTGCACCATCTAGCTGTTCCAGGATGTTTTGAAAATAAAAGTGGGAAGGGGCAGCTAGGTGGTGCAGTGGATAGAGCACCAGTCCTGAAGTCAGGAGGACCTAAGTTCAAATCCAGCCTCAGACCAAACACTTGACACTTACTAGCTATGTGGCCCTGGGCAAGTCACTTAACCCTAATTGCCTAAAAAAAAAAAAGTGGGGAGTGGGGGTGGTGGGAAGTATTGCTCACCTCTCTTGAGTCCTCAGAATATAGCTAGGTGAGGTCACCAGGTACTAGGAATCACCACATTCTGGTCAATGGAAGGTAAAAGAAGTTGTTTCTGTTCATCAATATAACCTAGGAGGTTAATGCCATTTCTTGTTAAATTTTAGAGAGCTCTTCTTGGTTGCATGTGTGATATCTTGCTAGATAATCCAGTCCTTTTCCCTGCAAGGATGTTTGGCTCAGTATAGGAGGTATCTGCATCCTAACCCTGTTCTTAGCACTGAGATAGCCCAAAGGTTCTGCTGCCCCAGCCCTTTAGACCAAGAGATGGGGGGAGGGGGAGCAGCTAGGTGGCTAGAGCTCCGGCCTTGGAGTCAGAAGGACCTGGGTGCAAATTTCACCTCAGACATTTGTAACTTACTAGCTGTGTGACCCTGGGCAAATCACTTAACTGCAATTGCCTCACCAACAAAGAGAGAGAGAGAGACATGAGGACTTACAGAGAGTGCTGGTCATATCATATGCTGCCAGATTTGGCAAGGGTAGTCCAAAGCCAACATAAAGCAAAAGCATGGATTGAATTTTTCAGAGAGTTCAAACAGCTGCCTATCAAAGACTGGACTGTCACTGATGGATAGGAATAAAGATAGATACTAGATATGTGATTTAGGGAATTCACAAGTAAAGGAACTCTCTGTACAAATGAAGGTTGACATCTTCTCCCAGACTCACATTCTTAGAAGTTGTCTGGAACCCTGAAAGATTGTGCTTTTCCTAGGGTCTAGGGACTTGAACCCAGGCCTTCCCAGCTTTGAGACAAGTTTTCTATCAACTAGGCCATGCTGTGTCTCAGCATAATTAAATAAATTCTTCCTAAATGGAAGGGGGTATGTAGATATTGCAGTGGATAGACTGCTGGCACTGGAGTCAGGGGTAGTATTCACTCAATTCTTATCTTCTAGCATTACTTAATATATAAGTTTGAAGGTAAAGTGGATGGGTACAAAAAGGGCCTTTGAACTTTGAAATGAGGATGCTGTTGAAATTCAGCAGGATCAGAGTTTACCAGCTAGGAAGGTTTTAGGCCTTTTCCCATAGGAAGAGGACACCAGAGACTTGTAATGTAGGTTACCTATTGTTACTAAGTTGAGCCGTAGTGAGGTTGTTAAAACTTTCAGTTTGCTTTTACAGTTTCATTAAGATAGCTTCAGGTCAGAGGTTGTGGTGCAGACCTCCAGCTGGTACAAAGAGCAATAATCCGACTTCTCGCTGAGCCAAAGAAAATAGCATCCCTGAAAGAATACCAACCCAGCCCAGTTCAACCTTGAAATAAGATCTCAATTCAACTAGTGGGCCCTTTTTCATGAGACTGGATTGTTCCCACCCAGTATCTCTCTTGGATCTGAATCCTCTAGTGACTGTATTCTCTTACACATCACCACAATATTCATATTTATTGGAGATTGTTGTGAGAGGGAATAAAATTTTTGGAGACATCCAAATGTTTTGGTGTCATGTAGATAAATATTCAGATGATTGACTGAATATATACATATACACACTAACTTTCATCTGGAGAATTCAGCATTCTCTAGACACAAGCTTGTTTGTTTCTAAAGCTTTCTCTAATCCTACCTTTTGTGTTAGTGAACTTTGTTAAAAAACAGTATCTGCTCCTTCAAGGAAGAGCCTATCTTTCTTAGGTGTACTCCAATGTAATTCAATAAATGCATCAAACATATATGTAGTATAAGTTGAGTGGGCATGTGGAGAGAGTTCACGGAGGTTCAGAGTGGCCCAGGTTCAAATCCCGTCCCCATGTTAGTTGTTTGACCCAGGGCAAGTCTCCAAAGCTCTCAGTGTCCCCAGATGATTCACTCAGATTCTAAATTGCAGAACAATTGCTAACCTGCATTAATTGGTACAAGGGGTTTCTTTTCCTTACATCTCCTTATTCTTGTTGTTCAGTTGTGTCTGACTCTTCATGATCCCATTTGGCAAAGACATTGGAATGGTTTGCCATTTTCCTTCTCCAGTTGATTTTACAGGTGAGGAAACTGAAGCAAACAGGGTTAAGTGAATTGCCCAGGCTCACACAGCTAATAAGTATCTGAGGCCAGATGAATCTTCCAGACTCCAGGCCCAGCATTCTATCCACTGCACTACCCTAGCTACCCTACACCTGCAGAAAAAAAAATGTTCAAGACATTGTGCTAGGTGCTGGAAATAGAAATGAACAAAACAAACAATCCAAACCCTGAAGGGGCTACTTTTTTGGGGGGGTGGAGGGTGGAGGGGTGGTGATTAAGAGATATTGGGTCTAACAGATCCTGTACTAGTGATTTGAACTTTATTTACTCTAAGTAAAACAAGGGATATTTGATTAAGTTGTCTCTTAACAAGCAGATGAAAAGGAAGTTGTATTTGCCTCACATCAAATCTTAATAGCAACAAACCAGTTCCATCCAACCTAGATGTACAACTAGGGGCAGGTAGATGGTGGATTGAGTGCTAGGACTAGAGTTACAGATACCCCAGTTCAAATCCAACCTAAAATACTTAATAGGTTTATGATTCTAGGCAAGTTATTTAACCTCTGTCTGCCTCAGTTTCCTCAACTGTAAAATGGGAATAATATCACCTACCTCCCAGCTTGTTGTAAGGATCAAATGAGATCATATTTGTAAAGCACCTTCATATAGTTACTGGCACCTAATAAGCATGTAATAAATGCTTCCTTCTTTTTTTCCCTCCCTTTCCCAGAAGTACAACTAGCTCAGTTTTTTTCACTTAACTATTATTAAAATGCCTCATTTACTAGCATTGGGCTAAGTATTGAACAAAGTGTCATTTACCCAGCTTGAAAAATTCAGGGAATTTGGTGAATGGTTTGTGGAAATTTATTTTATTTAACTACTTATATTTGTTACAAGGTTTCTCTTTTTCTAGCTTTTTCCATGTGTGGGGGGAGGTAGATTTTTGTAAATTGAAAAAAAAAAAAGATTAAATTAAATTAAAACAACCACAAAAGAAAATGGTACATTGGTGAAAAGACAGTAAGACCTAAGCACAGCATTTCCAAAGAAAATTTTCTTTCTTTCCTTTCTTTCTTTGGTGGGGGTGAAGGAGTAGTTATTTTTGAAAACCTTTAAAAAAACAGAGCCTAGACATATTTCCCTTTGTATTCAAAACTCCACGAATATTTTATCCAGATGTTCACCTCAAATGATTAATTACCAGTGTCTGATACCCAATTGTCCCAAAGAAAACTCTATTGTTTGTCTTCAAAATGATAAATCCATGTATTTTAAATTTTTCTTCTACTTGTAATTGAGAGATGGAAGGGAAAGGGAGAAAGAGACAGAAACAAAGAGAGAAAGAAGAAGAAAGAGTGAGGAAAAAGGCAGAGAGGGAGAGAGAAGAAGAAGGAGGAGGAAAAAGAGGAGGAGGAGAACGAGGAGAAGATGATGATGGTGATGATGATTATGATGGTGATGATAATGATGATGATGATGATGATGATATTTAGGTCAAAAATATATTTGTCCTTAGGGATCTAACTCTCAGTGAGGAAACCTGTTATCTGTCAGTACACATTAGTACCTGCTCTACAACTTACAGTATAGGGTCACTAAGAAGTAAAATTGCTTGCCTATGGCCAAATGTGTGAAAAGTCAGACTTCATCTCAGGTTTTCCTGGTTTCCTGTTATTCTAATGTCCTCCCTCTCTCCTCTACACCTTTCCCCCATTCTCTCTCTCTCTCTCTGTCTCTCTCTCTCTCTCTCTCTCTCTCTCTCTCTCTCTCTCTCTCTCTCTTTCCCTCCATCTTTCTCTTTCTCTGCTTGTTTTAGTTATTTAGTCATTCAGTTGTGTCTGACTCTTCATGACGCCACGAATAGTATGGTCCACACTGTCCATGGAGTTTTCTTGGCAAAGATACTGGCTTGGTTTGTCATTTTCTTCTCCAGTGTAAGGCAAACAGAGACTAAGTAACTTGCCTAGGATCATACAGCTAGTAAGTGTCTGAGGCAGGATTTGAACTGTGGTCTTCCTGACTCCAGGCCCAGGGATCTATCTACTGAGCCATCTAGCTACCTCTATATATGTACATACACACACACACACACACACACACACACACACAGATTTTGACACATATTTATCTTAATCATTTTGTCTTAACCTTCATTACTTGTGAGCACAGTGACAATTTTTGCCACTTTTAAGAAGGTATACTCAATTGTACAGATCTTGAAAATGAACTGAGTGTATTCATCACTAATTCCCAAAAGTGGGAACCAAGCTGAATTTTCATTCTTCTCTCTACACTCTCTGTTTTCCATATATTGAGCCACAGTGATTTTCAAAGGCTATTCCATGACAAGAATAAATAAGTACCTGGGTTTCTGATGTCCACTTGCATGTTAAATACATTGCGAAAAGAGGCTTTGCTACATATTGAAGCAAATTCAGTTCAAAAGGCACCTTATGAAATTATACATAACCTAGATTTATGTTTTCTCAATGCAGCTGCTTGCAGAAGACTGGCCCTTTGGAGTTGAAATGTGCAAGCTGGTCCCTTTCATTCAGAAGGCCTCCGTGGGCATTACAGTACTCAGCTTATGCGCTCTAAGTATTGACAGGTGAGATCTTATATCTAAGCTAACAATGCTGTAAATGCTCAATTACTGACTGAAATGGAGATAGAGGTTTAAAAAGACTGTATGGCTGAATATGATCAGACTCTCTTAGCTTTAATGTGTTCCATGTGTTGATCCTAAGGTATCGAGCTGTTGCTTCCTGGAGTCGAATTAAAGGAATTGGAGTGCCGAAATGGACTGCAGTGGAAATTGTTTTAATTTGGGTTGTTTCGGTTGTTCTGGCTATCCCCGAAGCTATTGGTTTTGATATGATTGCTATGGACTACAAAGGAAAGTACCTTCGAATCTGCTTGCTTCATCCTACTCAGAAAACTTCCTTTATGCAGGTCAATAAGCTGTTGTCCACCTTATAAAACTGTTCTTCTTCCATGGAGGTTTAGCTATTTTCTTTCCCAATCTCCCTTCCCCGACCCCCTTATTTGCAATGGAAGATTACTGTTTCATAACAGACTGTGGCTTGAGTTAGAATTAAGATCCAAAAAAAGCCTGGGGCCCCTGGAACTCAGAATTGCAGCAAAATGTGTCACCCAGTGACCCAGCACATCCGTAGTTCATAGAATTTTGAGCAGGACAGGATAGTAGAGATTAATAAATCCAAACTCATGTTACAGAAAGGGAAACCATGGTACACAAAGGCTTGACCCAAGTTGCAGAGATAGTAAGAAGTTTGGAAGCCAAGTCCTTAAACTATAAATCTATTTTTCAAGAGAATTCCAGAGACTAACAGAGCATAGGTCATATCTCTGACCACTTCTAAAGCTTGTGAAACTGAAATTTAAGGTTGAACTTAGCTTGTCTATTCAGACAAATGACTGCGAAAAGGAAGTGATGTGTGCCCAGCATTAAAGCAGGTTCTGAGAAAGTAGATGAAGAGAACATTTTAGTACTGAACCTAGCCTTAATAATGAAGGTTTCTGAATGGTAATATGCCTAGCTTCTCTTTTTTTGTCCCCAAAGCTAAAGTAAAAGCTAAACTGAAATAGAATTATTTACCTTTTTTTCTTTATTAAAAGAACATTTTGGTAGGAGATGCAACTCTGACCTCCAGAAGCCAGGCACCAAGTCCCCAGTACTCTGACCCTCAATGAGGAACTATCATGATATAATGACATGTAATGACATGACATATAATGACTATCACAACAAAATACCATTCAGCTTTGGTTATTTCTTTGAAGGAAAGAAATTATTAGTCTTTGGCGGAGGGTAAAAGTATGGATAAATAGAGAAAGAAATGGTACTTTATTTCCTTTTCTCATTGCAAAAAGTACTCAATGCATGTTTTTTTTATTTTAAATTCTCCCCCTACACATATTTGTGTAGCATTAGTTAAAGGAAAAAAAAAATCTCTTTTGAACATGGTTCAAGAAAGGAACAAGAGGAAGAAGTCATAAAATGGAATGACTTTTTTGTGAGGGGCTTGAATCTACAGATTGCAGAGTTGATTGAGGTTAAAATGTGTTTCCCTTACCACAATCTGTGATAAGTGTGGCAAATATCATTGGCCCCATTTTACTGATGAAGAAACTGAGGCTAAGAGGTTAAGTGATTTCCTTGGTCACACAGTGAGTGTAGAATACAAATTCAGATCTCTGCTGATACCAAGTCCCCAAACTTGATACAGCATGACCATAAGCAAGTTCCTTCATCTTTCTGAGTCTGTTTCCTCAACGGTAAAAGGAAAGGGTTGAACTAAATTATGTCAAAGTCCCTTCCAGCTCTAAGTCTCAGGATCCTGTTTGATAAACACAGTCTCAGAACTCATTGAATGAATTTATTGATTTCATAACTTCAAATTTTTGTATAACAGAATTTCTTAAAAAGAGGACTTGATATTGCTGCTAATGTTGTTTCTTTTCTCCCTCTAGTTTTATAAGACAATTAAAGATTGGTGGCTGTTTAGCTTCTATTTCTGCTTGCCTTTGGCCATCACTGCATTTTTCTATACTCTGATGACCTGTGAAATGTTGAGGAAGAAAAGCGGTATGCAAATTGCTTTAAACGACCATTTAAAGCAGGTAAGAAAGCAAAAAACTGACTGCTGGATGGAAAATTCTTATTCTCATTTTTGTCTAAATTACTTTTCATATTGTAAGTAGGCAAATATGACAAAGGAAAAAAATGATATTGCTGATTGCTAGTGGCTCAAATACTATACGCCATATGCCTAGCACTTTAGCTTTTGTCTTTATAATCTATGAATCTGTGCACTATAAACTTCAGGTTTTGAGCTAGTACAAGGACAGCTAAGTGGCACAGTAGCTAGAACACTGGGCTTGGAATCAGGAACACCTGAGTTCAAATCCAGCCTCAGACTTTTACTAGCTGCGTGACCCTGGGAAAATCATTCAACCCTGTTTGCCTCAGTTTCCTCATCTTGAAAATGAGCTGGAGAAGAAAATAACAAACTACTCCAGTATCTTTGGAGTGGGACACAAAGAGTCAGACATGACTGAAAATAAACTGAATCTAGCACAAAGGTTATTAATCTCTTTTTGTATTATTGGCTACTATTCTGACTAATGTTTTAAAATGCTCAAAATATATAAGATTACAAAGGAAACCAAATGTTAGTGAAAATAACTGTGTGGCTTTTCTTTCCCCCATCCAAGTTCATGGAACCCATTAAATCTATCCAAAACTAGTCTGTGATTCCAGACTAAGAACACCTGATCTTGAAGGGTGTTTTTTACTCTAAAAAAGGTTATAAACCTTCATTCAATAATGTTTTTAAATAATTAAAGCAAATGCTAAATTTTAGTGAGAGGTTAGTGAAAATAAATATCTGCTTTTTCCCATCAAAGTTCCTGGAATCCCCGAGTCTAGCTACAGAATCCTTAGGAATGCCTAGGCCCCAGGTATAGAATTCCTACCCTCAAAGGACTTGGGTAGAACCAATATTGAGTTTCCAAACTGATATTCTATTCCTTTAACTTTAATTTGGAATAGCCGATTGATTGATTTAAAGCTCATCATTCTGAATGTCTTCCAGAGTTTGTTCATTTTGCATGTATCTTATCTCAACTATTTTATTTTAGGAAAGCATTTATGGTGATGCTACTAGGCCCCATCTAAAGATTGGCTCTCCTTTCCTTTTAGAGACGCGAAGTAGCCAAAACAGTCTTTTGCCTGGTGCTGGTGTTTGCTTTGTGCTGGCTTCCCCTTCACCTCAGCAGGATTCTGAAGCTTACTATCTATGATCAAAGTGATCCCAATAGATGTGAACTTCTGAGGTAAAAATGCTATTATATAGAAAGAGCCTGCATGAGTAAATGCTACATGGGAGCATTGTTTGCTGAGTAGTTGCTTTGGTAGAGAGGGAGGGTGCCTTCCTGCATTCCTGACTGAGGGAAGGAGCCTTTAAAAAAAAATCCCAATTTTCAACTTCTGTTCCATTTGAAAGGAGAGGAGAGAGAGTGGGAGGAATGCCCAGAATGGAGGGCTACAGGAGATCGATAAAGCTAAAAGAATGGCAAGATTAAATCTACCAGATCTGATTCTCCTTCATCTCCCACAAATCCTTTTAGCTTAGAGAGGTCATAGCACTTTCAAAGGAAAGCACTGTAAGAAATAAGAACTGTGAGGAAGAATAAAGGTCAATAGAAAGTGAAACCACTGTTTCTGTGGAAAACTTTTCTTCCTAAAAATATTCATCATCTCTTTATTGAATAGGTGGGTTAGCAATGGAATTATCACTGACATGCTTTGGGGGTGTGTTTGCAGCTTTCTGTTGGTCCTGGATTACATCGGTATCAACATGGCTTCTCTGAATTCCTGTATTAATCCAATAGCTCTATATTTGGTGAGCAAAAGATTCAAAAACTGCTTTAAGGTAAGGGGACTATTTGTACTGTCCTAAAATATAGGTCCTCCAAATTCATATATTTTTTTTTAACAGAGAGCCCTTAATTTTACTGGATTTTTGTTATGAAAACACAGTCAGGGCTTTTATTTACAAAATCAGCTAATCATGCTGTCTTCCATTCCCTCCAACCCAACTAATGTCTTTATCTATATAGAAGTGCCATTAACATCAACAAGGATTTCACATGTGGATATGTAACTCTGACAGAGTTAGCAGACTGAAATTAGGACCCAATGAACCAGGACCAGGAAGCAGTTACATATTGTCCTGTTTCTACTAAGGCCCTGGTTCTTTCTATATAATCACAACTATATAATAACAACAGCTACTTTTTCTGCTGGGCCATCTTAACAATACCAAGTGTCAAAAACTAGTATTTCCAGATTCCTATCACATGCTCTAGCCAAATAGATGATCTTTAGCTAATTAGATTAGGGCAAGTATTTCAGCTCAATTAAATTTTACCATTCTTGAATAGATTCATAACATTTGAATAACCTCAGGCAAGGCATCCAAAAGAAATTTGATAGAGATAAATGTCCTATCTTGTCTGTGATATTCATTATTATTATTTATTCTCCAAATCAAGAGTTTCTGGGCTAAAACAACATAAATGATAAGAAAAATCCCATCTTTGCATACATAGGATGACTGTTTGCTTATGTACTTTACATCTACATCATCCTATTTATGAAATATTCTACTTGTATAAAGTCAAAGTCAATTTATGAGGTCATGTCTTCTTTTCATAATCATAAAAAGATAGTATTGGAAGAGATCTCATAGTCAACCACCTTTTCTTTACTTGTGAGAAAACTGAGACTCAGAGAAATTATGAAGGTTGCCGCTTCCCTCCCAACTCTGCCTTTCTTGTCCCTCCACAGTTTTATTTAAAATGTGTTTAGAGGAAAAATAACACTTTGGAGATAAAACCAAAAAATAAAAAATGAGGGGGTGTGGCATGATGAATGTCACCTGTGATTCCTTTACAAGGTTTGCCACAAACTCCTGGCTATAAAAAAAAAAAAATTCAAGCAGTCCATGGATTTTCTGTCATGGATAGAAATCCAAGTCCCACAGTATACACAGATTTTCTGACATTTGACTAGCATAAGCGTATGATAATAATTTATTTTTGTTTTGGACAGTCATGCTTGTGTTGCTGGTGCCAATCTTTTGAGGAAAAACAATCCCTGGAGGAAAAGCAATCCTGCTTAAAGTTCAAAGCAAATGATCATGGATATGACAACTTCCGCTCCAGTAATAAATACAGTTCATCATGAAAGAAGAATGGGGAGTCACTGAACTGCAGTTCCTTCATTTTGGACAGAATTGTTATGATTAAGACAATGGGTCATTTGGAGTAGTTTTGTGTTTGCACAAAAAAATTGGTGAGAAAGTGATTGTTTTCTTAACACTAATAATTCTTCATGGTATTCTTAGTTGTTTACAGTACATGAAGGAAAGTAGGGAGAAAAGAAAGAGCACCTCATTGTCATAGCACTTAAAATCTTTGAAGTTAGCACTTCAGTGTAGCTCTAAATAACTTCCTGTAGATTAATATGCCATTGCTATTCATCACGAATTCACGCAGAGTTTTCAGTGAAGAGGTTGTTTTCTAATTGGTGTGAAGCCAATATAGGATACAAAAGAACAGACTTATCCAAATAGGGCAGATGTATGAAGTGATTCAAATTAGAGCTTTAAAAAAAATCCTTAGAAGAAGAAAAAGGGTGTTTTTTTTTTTTATCACAAGTGTTACACTACTGGGTAGACACATTATTACTAGATACAGAAGGTGAAAGTATGTGAAAGTAAGTTTAGCTGGTTTCTTTTGTTCAAGATTAAAAGCATACTTGAATAATCCCAAGGGAAGCTTAGAAAATGCCATCTAAGTGATAGGCCCAAAATATATTCAAAACCCTTAAAAAGAGCAGATGGAATCAAATGTAGCAAAGAGAAAGAGGGAAGATTTGGACTACTGTTTGAACTTAATTCTTTGAGGACTCTTATATGCTTAGTATTCTCTTTAAAGAAAAAAGAAAAGAAACTACCTAAGATTCTTGCCAGGATGATTATGATTGTCTTTAGAAGATTCTCACACTTTCATAGCTGTGGTTTAAGGCTACACTTGATTAGTTTGGGCTTCTGTAAATATTTAGATGGTGTATAACTACATGTTGACTACTTAATTAAGGGCAGGTCCCAGTCTTCATACCCTTAAATGAGAGAGATGCTAGTAGCAACCATAAGGTGGTTTGCCTGGAGAAGTGTACATATGGCAAATGAGAAGGCCCTGTGCTTCACACAGTCCCTTGAGTACTCTAATTAAGTAGTTCCTAGGTATATAACATATAATTAAAATACTAAGATTATTCTAAAATGGCTTTGAAACTCTAATCAGTCAATTATTAATTTTCTCCCCGTGGGGCAATTAGTGATCTTCATACATTTTCCCATTTTTCCTCAAAATTCAGCTATCAGAAATATATATATATATATATGTATATATATATAGATAGATAGATAGATAGGTTTACTATCACTACAGATAAAAATACTTCTAAAAACTATAGTCTCAACTGTTTTTATCCTTCTCAAATTTTTCATCTTCTCTGCAAAGTGCCTTAGTTATGAACAAGTTTAGACAATCCACAGGAGAAAGAGGAAAGGAGAGAAGGAAAGAAAAAGTAAGGAAATTAGATGGGATGGGAGGAAAACTGAAAGGTACAGCTTCCCACTCATAGTTTGAAGTTGTTATTGTCCTGTGGATGCAGTTACAGAAGATTCTAATTCAGTTCCAGCATAGCAAAAACTGTAATATTCTCAGAGCTCATGCAGGAACAAATTGAACCCAAGAGTTTTGCCTTTCACTCCTAAAATATCGATTTTTTTTTTTGTAACCAGGACCACATGTAGGAAATAAACTACTAATGTAGTTTCCTGCCAGCTTCTAAGCTGATGATAAACTAAACCAAAAACTGACATTGTGGCCAAGAAGAAATGACAATAACTCTGTGTGGGTAATTTACATGCCATGTGCGTACTATTTATAAATCACACAATGGGTCCTGTCCATTACTTTTCACAGCCACTGCCTTGAACTACCATCATCATAAAAATACATTCAGTGCCTTAAAAGGAGGAAACAGTGAATTCTAAACTAGCCTTTGGTCAGTATTATTTTCCAAGTTTCATTATATGTTTTTTGTTTCTATTCAAGTTGCAGTAATAGTGTTTTACTGCTCTGTAACCCATTTTCATTTCTCTGCACTAATTCCTTGCTAAGTCAAGCAACCTTGGACATGGCTTGCCCGTGACTTAAACTCCATTGCACAAGAATTTTGCCAAACCTGGAAATTGCACACACAAAGAGCATATGCACTGTTTTAAAAATGTAACCATATCCAATAATTTCTGAAAATGCCAGTTTGATATTTTTAAAGTAATAATAAAGGCTGGGGGGAAAAAATCGCTGATTTCTTGGTATCACTGAAGCCAAGCTCAGAAAGGTGCTACTTGAACCATGTAATAATGACCAAATCATGTTTAAGCTAAAAAACTTCATTCCCCAGCATCAAGAGCTATGTAATGTAGTAGTGGCCCCAAAGAGTTGCATTTATATTGTAGCTTACAGATTTTAAATATTTCTAATCTTTGTCATGTCCTGCTAATATGTCAGTATTACTTAATTTGAGACTTACACCCCGATGAGTGTTGCCAGATTGCATGTGTCTGAAGGCATGCAACCCATGGCTTAGTAAGGGGACTCTAGCTAACTGAAAATAAACATTTTCTTTATAAAGCTGTATAGAACCATGTAAAATAACAATATATATATATATAACAATATATGTTTTGCTTTCTGTAGTCACTTAAAGTGGCAACTATTGTAGTTGCTGAATGCCTATTTGCTAGGTAAACAAAGTGAAATTATCAATAAAATTATTTTAATTGTTTAAAAGGACATGTTGTATTTTTTCCCCCACTGTAAATGCTTTTCATTCATTATATACTGATTTTTTAAAATGTGGTTCCAAGGAAAGAGAGTTGCTACCAGAAGACCTTTGCATATAATAGGCACTTAGTAAATATGTCCTGAACTGAACTGAATTGTTAATATTAACTTCCTCCAAATCATTTTACTAGAGATGAAAATTATTTAGGATGCACTGCCAAGTTTTCTGACATCCCATTACATACATTATGGACTTTATTCTTATTATAATATTTATTTTACTGTGAGGAACCAGATGAAAACACTCTTGATTATTTATTCCCTGGCTGATCATTCAGATTGTAAATTAGAGAATCATAGTGTGTTAGAGTTGGAAAAGCCCTTAAAAATCATCTAGTTTAACTCCTTCATTTTGCAGGTGAGGAAATTGATGTAGTTATATCTCTTGAGTCTTCCTCCATTTTGTTCCCTGTCTTTTGGTTATATCAGTGTTTATCAGCTCCTCCACCAAAGGATAGGGAGGGACAGAATTTGATGTTTGGAATTAATGGACTAAAATGAGAGTTTTAGTTTTTCTGCCAATGTGTATTATCCAATAATAATATTATCTATATCATAGAATTATAGATTTAGAGTTGGAAGGGACCTTAAAGTTCATCAAATCAAAACTCCTCATTTTACCAATGAGGTAACAGGACAATAGAAATTAAGTAATTTACATGAGGTCACAAAGTAAGTGTCAGAGACAGGATTCCAACCTAGGTCTTTCCTGATTCCAAGGACTTGGAGGGCTGGATTGTACTCTATATGATCTCATTCATCAATGGCCAGTGAGTTGGTTTTTACTTTCTACAGCATTCTCAAAATGGGGGAAGGGGCTGTTAAGGATCCAGCAGAATTTTTTGGAAGCCAATATCCCTCCTTAATGGTACTTAGATTTCCATTGCCATCTTTCTGTTTAACACTCTGGGCATACACAGGAGTTATGAGTCACAGTGAGAAGATAGGTGAACAAGCAAGAAGTGACCACCTGTAGGTAGTCACCAAGAATGAACCACCTGGGTAAGTGTCATAAACATACTTATACTATTGCATTGTAACAAATATTGACAGAGTAAGTGTTATGCAAATTAAGTAACAAATAAGTTCTAGAGATCGGGCATCAATGTTAGCTTTTGTAAAGTCAAATAGTAGACCCAGACACCCCTATTCAAAAGGAGAAACAGAGAAGTTCAAAACTGGAAGGAACCATAGAGCTCCCCTCTCACTCTACAAACGGAAAAAATGGAGGACCAGAGAGGCTTAGTGACCAAAATCACGTGATCCAGGTTTACTAACAGTCTACCACTGTCTCTGAATAACAATGTTACCTAGGAGAAGTAGTCTAGTAACATTAAATACCTGGAAAATATCATATGTCATTTGTAAAAATCCATCTTCATAGATGAATTTATCTAGGACAGTGGGCTCCAAAGTAAGGATTAGAGGACATAGCTCAGGTACAGATCGTTTTACTTGATTATTATAATAACCTCCTAATTGACCTCTCTGCTTCAAGTTTCTCCTTTCCCTAATGCACACTTTACATAGCTGCCCAAATGAGTTTCCTAAAGCATCCGTCTGACCTTATCCCTGACCTACTCAATCAACCCCCTATTGATTCTAGAATCAAATAGTATTTCATCTTTATCTCATCCTTTTAAAAATTTCTTTTTTTTTAATAGCTAGGATCTATATAGCACTGCTAAGAGCTTTGCAAATATCTCCTTTTATTCTTACAACACTGGGGGATTAGGTATTATTATCTACATTTTGCACATGAAAGAACTGAGGCAGACAGAGGTTAAATGGCTTGTCCAGAGTCACACAACTACTAAGTATAAGGCTATATTTGAACACAGGTCTTCCTGACTCAAAGACCAACACCCTATTCACTATGTCATCCACTACATCCTTAACAGCCCACCATTTTGAAAATATTATGGAAAGTAAACACCACTCACTGGCCGGTTTGTGTAAATTTTCTAATGTACATAATTATTAATACAGTAGTACATGTATATGTGGCAGTTAGGTGGTGCAGTGGATAGAGCTCCAGGCCTGGAGTCAGGAAGATTCATTTTCATGAGTTTAAATTCAGCCTCCAAGACATTAGCTGGGTGACCCTGGGCAAGTCACTTAACCTTGCTTTCCTCAGTTTCCTCATCTGTAAAATGATCTAGAGAAGGAAATGGCAAACCACTCCAGTATCTCTGCCAAGAAAACCCCAAAAGGGGTCATGAAGAGTTGGACACAGTAGAAAAATACTTTTGTTGTTGTTGTTCAGTTATTTCAATTGCATCTGGCTCTTTGAGATCCCATTTGGAGTTTTCTTGCCAAAGATGCTGGAGTGGTTTCCCATTTCCTTCTCCAGATCATTTTACAGATAAAGAACTGAGGCAAACAGGGTTAAGTGATTTGCCCAGGGTCACATAGCTAGTAAGTGTCTGAGGCCAGATTTGAACTCAGGAAGATGAGTTCCTGACTCCAGTTGAGCACTCTATCCACTGTACTCACTTAGCTGCCCCTGATATTGCACTTGTAGTCCAATAAAATCCTTAGCTCTTTTTCACACAAACCACTCTCTAGACATATCTACTCTATCTTTTACTTGCAAAATTGCCTGATTTAAACGCATATTCCATACTTCACACTTATTCCTAAATTTCATCTCATAAGATTCAATACTACCATAGTTCTTTGAGACTTTGGGGGACCCAGATTCTGTTAGCCAATGCATTAGCTATCCCTCCAAGCTACAAGTTTCACCTGGAAATTTAATAAACTTACCACCTAAGAATTATATGTGTCCAAGAGAGAAGTATTATAGGAGCCAAAGTAGGGAGAAATATGTGTTTCAAAGGAGGGTGATGGGTGTGTCTTGAGGCAGAAGAGGAGTGTTGAATGTGGAAAGCTCTTCCCAGATCAGTCCTGAAGACATTCTGCCTGTATTTCTTAAACTGCATGCTAGGTTTTAACTTTCATCATATTAGGGAATGACTAGAGCCATTTGTACTGGCTGTAGAATAAAGAGTTGCTGGTTTTGGGGTTTTTTTGTTTTGTTTTGTTTTGTTTTAAACTAAGGGAATAACTCAATAGGCACAGTTTTGAAAACTGTCTAGGGATTTATTATCATGAAGGCTTATTCTAACAAAAGGTTTTTTGCAGCAAAGGATAGCTAAATAGAACTCTAGGTAGGGGAGGTGAAACTATGTAAAAGTCAACATATTCATTTCATCTGAAAAGTCAAATTAGAATGCCTTGTTAAATTAATTACTGAAAGTGTAAACTTTTCTACCTAGTCAGAGGAAATTGTAAAAACACCGGAGGGGAGTTTAGGGTCAGCTTCATTCCTCCCAAACATTGTGGTCAAAAATGAAGCATTTTTTTTTGGCCAACAGGATTACAGTAGGAGTTTGGTCAGCCCAAGATGAATGAGAATCACCCACATATAATTATAAACAATTAAGATTATAGTCAAGGGGAGGGGAGGAGTGGAGATTCAGTTACTTCTAAACATCCTGAATTTGTTTCTCGATATTTTAGCATTTTTTTAAATCCATGGTACAAGTGCATGTGAAAAAATGGTATTGGGAAAATGCAAATCCTAAGCTGGGGTGGATAGAGAAAATTGATTCTGAATTCATATCAACACCAACAGGATTAAAGTAAGCAGAAATCACAATGGGTATGTCCACAGGCTATTAACTGACTCAAAGAAAAGCATTTTATTAATAGGATTAGGCAGCTACTCTATCAATATATTGAGGAGTTTTGAGTAGTTTTTAATAGAATTTGAGTTTTTCCAAGTTCAATTGCCAATTCAACTTGACCAGTTCAGTTTTGTGGAAGCTAAATTCCTGGTTGATCTTTTTGCCAGATTACTTTTCCTGGGCTATTTCTGCTGGTTTGTATAACTTGCAGAGTAATTAATCTGACTTTATATTGACCATAAAGGAAAGATTAATATGGACACAATATGAGCTATATAGCATGTATTATTCCCAAGTTTCCCAGTGTAGTACATAATTTATACCATGGAATCAGGAATCACCAAGTTGTAAATCTGTTTGTCCATCTGTTCCTCTCTTTGGATAGATAGATAGATAGATAGATAGATAGATAGATAGATAGATAGATAGATAGATAGATAGATAGATAGATAGATAGATATAGATCCCCAGAACCCCATTAGAATGAGGAACAGAATCAATTTTTAAAAACCCTAGATTTTTCATTCTCAGACCCACAGCAGAAGGTTGATTAAAGAGTATTTAATCCAACTCCCCAATTGTGAGTTGAGAAAATCAAGATTCACTGAGGTTGTGACTCACCCATGCAGCTAGAGTTAATGTCTTTCCTGTAACTAAAATCCAAGTTTTCCCAACTCATTTTCTAATGCTTTTTCCATTATGCCACAATATTTCTATTAATTACACTGTGGTTACAACCCCCCAAATATCATAACTCTAGTTTTCTGTTATCTTTCTCTTTTTCAAATAAAATATATTTTGATAGTATATTTCTCATTTGTGACTAAAATTTATTTATATCAATATCCATGATAAACTAGGTACCTAGGGATATGCAAAAGACAAAATCCCCTGTCAGATTAGGCGAAATTGTGAAGTAGAAAGGGATTTGTATACTCACTACCCTCTTAAGGGGCAGCTAGGTATCTAAGTGGGTAAAGTCCCAGGCCTGGAGTCAGGAAGACTCATCTTCATGAGTTCAAATCATGCCTCAGATACTTACTGGCTGTGTGACCCTGGGCAAGTCACTTAACCCTGTTTGCCTCAGTTTTTTCACCTATAAAATGGACTGGAAAAGGAAATGGCAAACCATTCCATAGTATCTTTGCCAAGAAAACCCCAAATGGGGTCTTGAAGAGTTGGACATGACTGAAATGACTGAACAACACTTACGACAACCCTCTCAAGAACCCTACCTAAAGTCTCTTATTCAGTACCACTCCCATCCTCCACCCATGCCCCAAGCTTGGTTGTCTAGTGATAAGAAATAGATGGAATGATGCCTTGTTTTGTTTTGTTTTGTTTTGTTTTTTCAGCCAAAGACAAAGTTTATTAAAGATTTGCCATGTTGGCCAGAGTCTTAAGGAATCTGAACATTTGTGACCCTCTTTCGGCTAGATTTTAAGAATCTGAGCCCAAGAAGCCTTTTAAAAAAGCATACTGCTGCTCACAAACTGATAACTTGAAATCCTATACATTGCTTTTAAAATCTGAAAAATTTGGATTCACTTCACCTTTCCTCAGAACAAATCCACTGTACGAAACTAGGCTTCTCTGCCAAGGGCAGTACAAGGAGTATTTGGCTGTGAGTTGGGAGATGTGAGTTATAATGTCAGCTATGTCACTAATCAGCTATGTGACCATGCTGTCTGTAAAATAAAAGAGAATTTCCAGCTTGATAGGTAGATCCGCCAGGATGTATACTCCACTGGTAAAGCCTCAAGAACTCAGGGCCACCCTTCCCCCACACCCACACCCACACACAAACACCAACACACGTGAAGCATCAGTATAGTATATAGAGAGAGGTAACTGTAGATACAGACTTCTCATAGACTGACTAGGAAGACATAGTTTTCAATCATCTTAAGTTGTGATTTAACTAATTCTTAGAGCCTTGGGACTATAATAACAAAAGTTGCAATCACTATGACAACCACCAAGGAGTCACCCTTGAGGGATAAGAGTCAGTAATTTGTTAAGGATGAAGATAATAGCAATAGTAATGATGATGATGCCTTACATTTAATATTCTAACAATTCTATTTTTTTCATAGTACTCTTACATCTGCTATCTCATTTAGTAAGGGCACAACACCTTTATTAGTTGGTAGGATAAGACTACTGTTCCTCCCAGAGGCAGAAGAACAATGGATTTGGAATGTTGAACTTGGAGTCAACACACCTCAGTTTGAATCCTTGCTCTATCATTTATTCTTGATGTGATTTTATGTAAGCAATGAACCCCTGCCCCCTGGAGTTCAGTTTCCTCATCTATGAAATGATGGGACTGGATTAGATGGCCTTTGAGATCCCTTTCAGCTTTCCAGCTGTGTTTTAAAGATGCCCATTTTACAGATGAGGAAGTTTAAGAGATTGGACTAGAAATCCCTTCTATTTCTAATTCCTGAAACCTTAATTAGCACAGAGATTCAGTGACTTGGTTAAGGTAACAGAGCCAGTTAGTAACAGAATTAGGATTAGAATGAAGGTCATTTATTATTCACTTACTATGTGTGAGGCATTGGATTTAGGACTACTACTTATATATTATTATATATATAATTGTTATAATATATGTGTTATTATTACACTAATTATCATTATATATTATATATATACATTTATATGTGTGTGTGTATGTATACACACATACACACACACACACACACACATATATATGCAAAACCATAGTCCTTTTCCTCAAGGAGCTTACGTTCTAGCAAGGGAGATAACATGCAAACAGTTCTGCGGGTGGATATGTATGCATATATATAGTGAACTTAGTCTTAATATACTTTTACTTTATTTTAATATAATTGTTTTCCATTGTAATCCTATGTATTTATTTTATGCATTTAAAAACATTATTCTGAAGAAAGGACTATAGACTTCATCTGGTTGCCAAAGGGGTTCACAAAACAAAAAAAGGCTAAGAACTCTTGGACTAGGTGATTTCTAAAGCCCCTTTTGGCTCTAATGTCCTATAAAACAAAGCCAAAAATAGGAGTCAGGGTGTAGCGGAGGTTCATATATTGAAAAGGGAAATTTAGTGAGGGAACTTGTAGAATTTCCTTCTAATATTCTGCGATTCTAAATTTTTGCTTGTCTCTCATCACAGCTTTGGTCTACTAAACACTTTATATCTTCCCCTATTCTTGAGTTGTTGAACTTTTAGGAGGTCTTGCTTGAATATCCACATCAATTTCCTTTAGCCATAATTTCCTGGTCCTAGTCCCAAATGTTGAATGCTAGCCTTCTACTTAATTTTAAAGAGTAACATAATATTCCATACAGATGTTATATGGCAGAAACCGCCTAGATGACTATCTTTCCTGTCTATTGCTAGTACCGAAAGTATTCAAATGTCAATATTTTCTATTGCCTATCTTTGAAAATGATGAGATAAAGGAGAACAGGCTTAATGAGTAAATCATTTGTTATTTATTTATTAAAAACTTACTGTGGAAAAAAAGAGTTGTTGCAAAGTTATTTCCTCTGAGAGCCATCCAAGTAAGACCTTTTTCATGAGCTTCATACCTGTGATATCCAAGAGATTAAAACAGTCCTCAAGTGTTCATCAATTTGGCATGGTAAAGAAGAAAGACTTGGAGGCTAAAGATCTGGATTTGAAACCTGACTCTTCCACTTAATACCTATATGATTTTGGGCCTCAACTTCCTCATCTATAAAATATGAATGTCAGACTAGATTGCCACTTTCCAGTTAAAAATCTATGATCTCCTTAAAATAACAAGGATGAGATGTGGAACCAAGAGCCTGTCCTCTTTCCAAAGGGAAATCACATGGAGAATTATGATGGTGTGTCTCCAGGGGTTTCATGATTACTTTCAGATGATGGTCTAATTAAATGTATAAATACTCAATAAAATAAAAGCCATATTTATAAAATCTTCCAAGATTCATTCTACAGTATCTCTTCTATGACTACAAAAATGTTGATGCAAATGCTTCATAGACTTTAAAATAACTGACATTTTCATAACATTCTTCTATATTTCACTGGCTAAAAAATATACTGTTACAAGAATTTGTAACAACTACACCATTTATTTAGTGTCATACAAGTTCTACCACGAGAATCTCATACAGATATATCATCTTCTTGATCTCCTCAATTATAATTCACTAATGAAAATCTCAAAATAAGTTAGAGAACATTTTCATTTGTTGATGGTGACTAGCTGGTAGGATATAAGCTCCTTCAGAAGCTTTGTTTTGTTTTGTTTTGTTTGTTTTATTTTGTCTTTATATCCCCAGGGCCTGGCACAGTGTCAAACCATTGCTTGATAAATGCTTGTGAATTGAATTGAGGTCTAGGTATATTGAGCTCTATCATGCTTTTAGAAGATTCTTAGGATAGACTTCCTTAATCTCCCTTGGGTGGGCATGAAAGTTTCCTTTACTGTCCTGAAAACTTTCTTTAGAACTCATTTAAAACCTTAATGCTGTATAATGTGGTCTGTCTTCAGTAGACCTGCAGAACAGGTGCTCATCATTCCTTTATAAAAACAACCCATCAAATATTTGAAAATTTTTATTTAATCATCCTTCAGGCTTACATTATTCAAGCTAAACAAGGACAGACTCAAAGCTATTTTTCCCCTAAGCAAGTATTTCATTTTTGTAATTCTCCCCTAAACCCTTTCCTTTCTTCACATACTTCAAGTATTTGAAAGGATGTCACATGGAAGAGGGGTCAGATTTGTTCTATTTTGCCCCAGAGGGCAAAACCAGTAGCAATGCCTAGAAATCTCAAAAAGGCAAATTGGACCTGGATGTTAGTAAAACCTTCCAGACAAAAAAGTTATCCAAAAGTCAAAAGGGCTGACTCAGTAGGTCTTTAAGGAGGAACTTGATGACTAATTCTCAAGTGTCTCAAAGAATTCCTTTTTGGATATAAGTAATAACCACCGAAATCCACTCCAACTCCGACAATCTGTTACTGTGTGATTCTCCAATTATGGAGTCCAACACTGGATTCAGTAGTTTATAAAACACTAATGCTGAGTATAAAATATAAGGTATTCATTGAATTTTATTTTTTGAATATGTATACCCATTGCCTAAGATAGCACCAGGCATAGTACCAGTAGTATGTTAGGTACTCAGCATGTAGTATATACCTAATAAAAGTTTGTTGATTTGAGCTGAATTGAATTACATTGAACTTGCTTCAAGGAATTAGACATATTCACTTGAATGAAAATGGGTTGCAAATATCAGAAAGAAATCCCACGGCATAATGGAGACAGTGCCAGACTTAGTCAGAAATATTTGAGTCGAAGTCTTGCCTCTGATACTTGCTGGCTGTTGAACTATGAACCCTTGAGTCCTAGTTTCTTCATCTTTAAATAATACCTGTGGTACCTATTTCACAGGGTTGCTATTGAGACTCAAATAAGATAATATATGCTGAATACTTTGCAAAACTTTAAAGTGTTGTATGGGATATCTCAAAAAGTTGCTATTAAGTAGTTTAACACCACACTTGGACTTTTGGGAAACCATGAATAAATATCAGCAATTAACAGTAGGATGATTAGAGTCAAATTAAATTTCTCTCTCTTTTCACTTGTCTCCCCACTACCAGATCCTTATTTATTGATTTCATATGTAGCTATATCATGTTTAAAATGGAATAGATATTTACCTTTGCTTTCCTTCATTCTGCCTTGTCCAGTGCCTGATAAAGGCAACTCAATAGAGGTTTATTTAATTTAATTTTAAAAAGGAATATCGAAATACCTACTTAAGAGGAAAAAAATAGACACTTTGGGATCCAAAGGGGCAATGATCTTCTATACTTGAAAGGTAGTGTTATCTTTCATGTTAATTAGTATTTTTTGATGTATGATATGAATAAAATCAAGCAGGACTATATATTCTGATAAACCCTGACATAACCACAACAAATCACAGGTGACTCCACTCATGGGAGTAATAGGGAACTAATATATCAGTACTATGTAAATCTAAGGAAGGTGCAGATCATTATCAGGACAAGGTTAGAAAAATGCAATTGATTCCCTTTTAACACTCACCAACCATTATGAATCCAGTTTCTTACCCAGAGGAAGGGAATCAGTGGAACAGTCTGCTCTTGCTCAACCCAGTTGTTTACCTAAAACTACAGTCAAAACTAGAAATTCTGTCCATTGTACTTCCAGCTGACATACTAACTCTCTTTACTCCATAGGAGATGGGGTGTGGTCCATCCTATGGAATGTCTGGTAGATCATTCTCCAGATCTCGTGTTCCCTAAGGGACAGACTTGGCAATGAGCAGGAACAGAAGAAAGCATCACATGGTATATAAGAAAATGAAAAGAGGGAAAATGAATCAAAGCATTTTTGTCCTTCATGTTCTCAGATATTGCTGCTGACTTCACAGAGAGGTACATTTAGGAAGAGGGATGTGAGTACATGCTAGAACATTGTACATTATTTTGCATCTATAGTGACCCTTCACAGAGCTAGGAGCTATATATGTTTGGCATTTTATAAGCTTACTGTGTGTGGGACATACAATGGAGAGGGTTTGCTAACACATTGCTGTATCTTCAGCTCCAAATCAAAATGTTGAGAAAGAAAATGAAATAATTTTCCCATAGTCTCAGTTCCCCTTTTACTAATAGGTTCCATCATATGAAATAAAGCTAAGTTGTCCAGAATGAGATACTACCTTTAAAAAATATCTTCTTCCCTTCAGGCAAAGGCCTTGTCTCTTAAAGGTCCTATAAATTTCTTTTTCTATGATAAGTAGCCAACTTTCCCAACCATGTTTATCTGAACTATGCAGTACTTCCAGATAATTTCTCAGATAGTTGAATTCTATTTTCCCAAATCCACATTTACACAGATATGTCACTCAGATCTGTGCTGTTTTACATCATTTTTCTTACCTGAACTCAACTATTAAATGTAAGGGGGATGATTCTGAGACAAGGAGAAGGTGTAAAATTCAATTTTGAAATAAAAATTATTAAGCCCCTACTATACACCAGACAAGCATGAAATAGTACAACTCAACATCCAGGTGGTATATTCAGGTTCAAAGGCGAAACTAAGCTTGAAAAGGACCAATAGCTCTCCAAATCATCTTGCCTCAGTTTCATCTATTTGCCTGACAGGCACACTGGATATGTGTGTATAGTGACTTCAGAGAAGTACAGTCAAATACAACCATTTTGCTGTTTACCCACACAGCCAGAGGTGTGCAAAACAATGTGTGGGAATAACTGGAATTTCCAGTCACCCGTCACCAGCAATACATTAGTAGCTGGAAGGCAGGAGAAAAGGACCTAAAGAAAAAGGACCTAAATCAAGCGGGAATGGTTATATCTAGTTGACTTGAACTCAAGTTTTGCTAGCTCTCTATCCTCCCTACTACTCTGCTGCCTCTCATGTTAAGATGATAGGCCTTTAAAAAGGAACACCCTAAACCATTGGGTCATATCACCCTGACAGTCATCATGGCATTTTGTCACCAACTCTATAGCAAGTTACTAATATCTCCTTTGGGATAAGCCAGAATGGTGCCTGGACAATATTGGTCAGCTCAAGATGCTGTGAATTTTGTTTTTTTTTTTATTTTGGACACTATGAACTTAAAAAAACAGAAGATCACAGAACAGTTCAAGAAAATATTGTATGCTTTAAAACAGATCCAATTCAAACCAAAGTACCAAACAAAATTTCTTGTTCTTGGCACCTTGATCCCAATAGATCTGGACATCCAACTATTGAGTTAATAACTTATTTGACTTGGGCCCTTTAAAAGGTATGACATAACAGGGACTCAGAAACAGGAAACAAGTTATTTTTCTTCCTGGCAATATGTTCAGGTTGAGCAAGTAAACACATGTGTATGTGCCTCCTGAGCATTACCTAATCTCAACTTTCAAATGTTGTCTATTGAAAACAATATATCCTACTGTTACTATTCTGAGCCACTTACTTTTGATTCACAAAGTGAGTTATTTAATTTGTGAACAACATTGTTTAATACTAACAGTAACAACATATTATATTTAAATAATGCTTTCTATTAGGAGCTCCACGAAAAGACAAACATTGGAGAAAGAATCCTCCCAGTACTACTATTGTTGTTGTTACTGTTGTTCAGTCATTTCAGTTGTGTCTGAACTGATACTGTGGAGTGGTTTTTCATTTCTTTCTCCAGCTCATTTTATAGAAGAGGAACTGAGGCAAACAGGACAAAGTGACTGTCCAGGGTCACACAGCTAGTTGGTGTCTTAGGGTGGATTTGAACTCACGAAGATGTCTTCCTGATTCTAAGAAAAATATTCTATTTTGCCACCTAACTGTCCTGCAATATTGTTATTCTGAAAAGTTAATACCCCAAGGGGGAAAGTAAAGGCACATGGTAGATATTTTCTAACCTATCAAACATTGTTTTAATTTCTTTCCCATTCTCATCATTTACTGCTTCCATCACATACCTGGCAGTGTCGTGGGCACTAGAGAATGAGAAATACTGCACGTAACAAATAACAATAATCAACACCATAGAAGTATTTTACAGCTATGAAACATTTTATACACATTATTTCATCTGACCTTTACAACAATTTTGTGAAATAGAGGGTCCTCATTTGCACATGAGAAAATTGTTCCTCAGGTAGGTAAAAAAAAAAAAAAAGACTGTCCAAGTTCACAGAGCATGATAGAATAAAATTCAATTCAATTTCATTTTCAAACTTTTATCAAGCACCTACTATATGTAAAGCACTGTGCTAGGTCTTGGGGATAACAAGATGAAATGGAAAATAAATCTCTGCTTTTATGGACCTTATGTTCAGTTGGAGGGATACCATAGGTAGATAAATATGACACAAAATAAATAGAGGAAAGAGCTTTAGCAAGTTGGGAAATCAGGTAAGGCTTCCTAAGGACTGTGAAACCTGAGCTGAACCTTCAAGGAAGATAAAAGGAAACAAATAGAGAACTACTGAATAATCCATATATTAATGAAGGAAAGGTGACCTGGTTCAATCCAGCAGTCATCATTAATGACTATTTTATTATTGGTATCCTTACTCAGAGTTCCTCTGGAAATGGCTTATTTTGGAATATTTCTAGCTTTCATCTAGGTGTCTTTATTTACCTTGCCAGCAACAAAAGTATAAATGTAGAAGAAGATTATTACGCACAGTAAAGAATACAAAAAAGGAAGAGAGTCAGTACCAGACTGTACAGATAGTCAAGAATTCTTTTTTCCTGGTGAATCCCACTTTCCTTCCTCAGGCACCTACAGTGCTTGGAATCACATGGGCCATTGCATCAATAATAACTTATTATAATATCTATAATCTATAATCTATAATATTATATTATATTATAATAACCTACAAGACATGGCATAAAATATATTTTTGAGAAAAAATATATGTGTGTACGTATAAATACACACACACATATATGATTAGGACATGTATTACAGGCAGCATGGCATTCAACTCAGGCCCTGATCAGGTTTCAAATCCTACTTCTAACATATTCTGATTGTGTGAACCTGGGCAAGTCAATTAACAGCTTGGTTTCTCTAAGATGCCTCCTTACCTAAGAGTTGCTGGGGCACATTGGAGGAACTGCCTCCTTGGAAGTTCCTACACTGGATGGGGTGGTGCAGTGGGACAAGCATGGGGCCTGGAGTTAGAGGAATTCAAGTCCTATCTCTGACACAGCTATGTGAACTTGGGCAAAATGCTTATCCTTCCTGAGTGTTATTTTACTTAATTTACTCATATGTAAAATGAGGGGGCTGAATTAGATGGCCTCTGATGACCTCTTCCCGATCTGAATCTATGAAATTAAAGGTCTGGCCCAAAAGGGAAAGAATGTATGATCAGAAAAAGGTGGTGGTCTGGTTATGCAATGAGACAAAACAGATCAATAACTCAAATGATGCATTAACCCTTCAAGATACTAAAGATATTAAGGAATAAGAAGAATCCTTCCCACCCCAGCACATGCAGTAGACCCTCTTGGGAGCATTTATGAGAGAAAAAAAAAAACACTATGGTTCAGGGGGTTGCTAATTCTGATAACTGAATTCTTCTCTGAAAGTATGAAGGTAAAATAGTGAACCACCTCTTAGCCTTGTCTAAGCAACTTGGTACAGTGGAAAGAACACATGACAAATACCCTGAAATAAGGGCTTGAGTTGATTGCGATTGATAAAACTTCATAAGCTCTCACTAGCACCCTTAGAATTCTCAGGAAGAGATGTCCCTAGTCTGGTTCAAGAGGACCCAGTGCAATACAATCAGAAGATGGGATGAGGAGCCCCCAGAGTCTATAAGGAATATATAAAGATGAGGAAACTGAGGCAGAGAATAGTTAAGTGACTTTCTCAAGGTCACAAAGGCAATAAGTGTCAGAGGCAGGACCTGACCCAGTTTTCTCTGATTCAAGTTTGTGTTCTTTACACTGAACCATACTATCATATACCCATAGATGGTCTAGGTCAGACTGAAATGACCTTTGAGGCAGGGTGGCATATGCTTGAAGGGCCAAGAACCAGCCAAGTCCCAGGGCTACAACCATACTGAAACATTTGTGAGTAAAACTTGCCTGATTAATGCAAATAATGAATCTTGGGAAGTGGTCACACGCATTCAAATTCACACTATTCAAAGTTATAGTTATGTAAAATATGGTCAACGGTTCCAGACCAAGGGAAATATATAGTACTAATTCATTAAAATGTGACCACTTCAGAGAATTCATTATTCACATTAATCAGGATCTGGCTGTATCATCCCACCTAGGGACCCCCTAGCCCAGCTGCAAGGACCATTTCACCACATACATACATACATTACATACATACAAACATGTGTGTAAAGACATGTATATATATACGTATATGTATTGTGTATTTGTATATATGTGCACATGGTCAATGGTTTCAGACCAAGGGAAATATATAGTACTAATTCATTAAAATATGACTACTTCAGAGAATTCATTGCTTACATTAATCAGGATCTGGCTGTATCATCCCATCTGGGGACCCCCCAGCCCAATTGCAAGGACCATTTCACCACATACATACATATATACATACATACATACATACATACATGAGTGTATAGATGTGTATATATACACATATGTGTATATGTATACATGTGCATGTCCATATATACACACATGCATATCTACATATATATTCTCTCATATACACATGTATATGTGTGTTTTTAGAGACATTCACTACAACTATTTCTGAGTCACAGTTAGTGCAAAATCCCCACATGCTGCCCTGCCCTTTACTAACACAGACTCTGTGAATCATGTTTTTGAGAGTGTTAGAAATAGTTTCATAGATACTTTCTTGTTAAACATTCCACATGCATAACAGTTTAAGAAAATAAGGTAGAAGGGCTGATATTTCCCCCTTTTCTAAGTTCCTTAAGCATAGAGGCTACTTCTTAGATTCCTTTTGTTTGACCCGCTGAACCTAACACAATGCAAGGACCAAGGGAGAAGTTCAACAAATATTTGTTGATTGATTGACTGATTTTCATCCTAGATCTTGAAAGGAATTTTCTGAAGCCATTCATTGGGACTCAGTAGCAAAGCACGTCTTCAGAGCACATTTTACCGAGGCTTTTTGCTTCCTAGTATCCCCTTAATGAAACCAGTTAAGTCAAAGCCCCTCGGGAGCCTGACGATACTAATCACCTCAGAGTTCCACTAGGAAAATCCCATTGTTGATATATCCAACAGATTTCACTAAAGCTCTATGTACTTTGAAAACAAGGGGACAGGAAATCCCAAAATTGCATTCGAGTGGCGGGGGCAGGAGGTCTCAGAGGTTTGCATCTGATTCTGTGTGCACTCACTTCTCTTCCAAATCTTTCCAGCATTTGCTGGGACTCAGTGGGACTGCATGTAGGCTCACTAAAATTGACAGACAGGCAGTTTGCCTCATCTCAAACCCAGCAGGTGAGGCAGCCTCACAATGAGTTTCACTATTCACACTTTTCAGGGCTGAGCATATGGCCAGAATGGGAGACTTTATATCGTTTTGATGGCTTCCTGTCTTGTTGACTTGCTGTGTTTGCTGTCTAAAGGTACTTTGTGTAATTTCAAGAGTCCTGGCTTTGCTGCATGTTTTCCCTCTAAAGGGCCGCATGTTGTGGTTATAAGGTACTAGTTGAGTAAGTAGCATTTAGTGCTTCCAGATTGTCTCTGGTAAACTTTTACATGCAAGATTCAGCAGGGTGACGTACTCTAATGGAAAAGGAATGCAGTGTTTATTCTCTTTTCAAGTTTACCCAGAAGATAACATCATTCTCTCCTTTCAGAAAATTGGTTCATCAGACTCCACAGTTGCAGGAGATTAAACAGACAAACCACGTAGGGGAAAAGATACCTATCTGAAGAAAGTTGTCCCACCCTCCATCAATCTTTCTTTCCAATCTCTATGGATCGATTTGGAGTTTCTCTTAGCTGCCTCCAGACTCATCTTCATAATATTTCAGATTAACTCCCAAAGATGCATATTGGTACTGAGTAAAGAGATGACATAACAGCAGTGAGGGCCCAGTTGAAATGAGATAAGAATCTGTAGAGACTTCATCCAGCATGATTCTGAGGTTTTTTTCCAGTCTTCTTTGAACTTTCAATAGCTACTTTCCTTCCAAATCCAAACAGGTCAGTTCTTCTATCAACTAATTACGTATTTCTAAATCATAAAGAACACAAATTCTATTTTTTCCCAAAAAAATGACAAAGGTAGAAAATGATGAAGGAAATGTCTCGTGACAAAACAAAAACAAAAACCTCTTTGGTATTCATGCTTACCGCTTCAAATATACCTTCAAGTGGTATAGTAAACAGAGGTCTAGACCCGAAGTCCGGAGGACACAGGTTTGAATGCCACCTCTGATATTTGTTAGTTGTGTGATCATGGGCAAGTCACTTAATTTTTCTCAGCCTTAGTTTCCATATCTGTAAAATAAGAATACTATAATAACACTATAATATACTACGCTATAATATAATAAATGTACTATACTATACTATACTATAATACTAAAAACTATAACATACTATAAAATACTATAATAATAGCTAGCATTTACATAATGTTTTGAAGTTTGCAAAAAGATTTACGTACTTGACTGATTTGGATTTCAACACAATTCTGAGAGGAAGGGGCTATTCTCAAATTTATAGATAAGGAAACTGAAGCAGTTAAGTGACCTGTCCAGCGTCATAAAGCTTGTAAGTGCCTGAGGCATGTCCTGACTTTCAAGTCCTGAGATTTATGCACTGCTCCACATATGCAGTATCTACCTTAAAGGCTGTTGTAAGGTTCAAATGCTTGTCATTCATAGGTCAACAAAGCTGAGGAAACTCCTTCCATTCTTTCTTTGAGCCTATGGTATTGCGGAAAAAGAGTTGAAATGGTGTTTCTCAGCCCCACTTCAAATTTATGTCATCTAGCTACAATTAGATCCTTAAGAATGATATAAAACCAAACATGCTATATACTTCTCTAGTACACTCCCTGAATTTAGTATAGGTCACATTTCCTTCATTTGCTCGAAGTTCTCCACTTATCAATGATCAGTCCCTGACCCTCCATTATCCGGCCTCTGAACTCTCCCAATTCAAAGTCTTATCTTTCCCACTTTCAATTCAGAACTGTCCCTCAGAATTCTGGCACCTGTGGCAAAGTTGATGGGTGGGCAAAGCGGGGGGGATTGAGAGGATATTGCCTGGCATGGAATATAAATCAAATTTATTACACATAATAAAAATATCAAAAAGGAGAGTGGCAGTAGCAGAACTCACAGACAATCATGGAAAAAAATTGCCCTCAGATGAGTGCCATCTTCCTTCTCCAAGATCCTACATTGTCACAAAGACTCACTATGCTTAGTGGACTTGGATGAGCTATAGCATCATTAGCAAGTTATCTGCAAGGAGTGAGATAAAATACATTAGGTAGCAAACGTTTGGCTAGGATATGCATGAGAAGGAGCATGGCATAGAGTCATAGAGTTTACAGCGTAGTGTCACAGGACAGCCCTTGAGAGGAGGTTAAAAGGAAAGGGAAGGGAAGGTAAGGTTGCAAAGCACAGGTATCTCCGGGCCTGCAGCCAAACTGGGCAATTCCCCAGGACTTGATGGAGAGGCAAAAAGAAGATAGGTTTGCTGGGGCCAGGGGGTGGGAGCATAAGTCACAGGATGAATCAGTTGGGTAGGAGGGAACAGGACCTTTGTAGTCTAGGCTCACTGGGCTACCCTTAGAAAGAGTTGAAGTGGGGGAAGGGAAGTACCAGATGGCAGCAAAGCAGAGGGGTAGTATCCTTCTTCATGGTTCAATTACACTGAAAAACATTCCCCCTTCCACCTACCCAGGTTATTTATATCTCTCTTAGCTACTAACTGATAGTAGAGACTCAACATCTTCAATTGGTCAAAATAAAGGGGGGAAAGTGCCAAGTCTCAGAGTGGGAAGAAGGTATGTGCAAAGTTATCTGTTCCAAAACATACCTGAACAAGAATCCCTTTCACAACGTAAGTAATTATTGGTCATCCAGTCTCTGCCTGAAAACTTTCACTAGAGGGGAGCCCCACTACTTCCAGAAGCTACTTATTTCATTCTGAATAGCTTTGTTAGGAAGTTTTGATTTGCAACAAGCAATTTAGAATAAATTTAGAAGTCACTTAGTCCTATTCCCTTGTTTTGCCAGAGACCTAGAAAGGGAAAGTGACTTGCCCAAACTAGGAAGTATGTAGATTTAAATCCCCATTCTTTGACTCTACATCTAGTATTTTTTTCCATAGCATCAGCCTGAGATTAATCTTTATATTTTATAAACCTAGAAGGGATCACAGTATGAGTAATATCAAGATGAAGTATGGAAAATGTCTTCCTAAAAGAGATGAGGGCAATTTTGTTGAAAATATGGCAAAAACTGGGAATAGGAATGAGGAATAGGAAATTTAGGTATGATAATTTAGGAATTAAGCAGAACTATGAAAATAGAAAGAAATGAATTTATGTCGAAAACTTTCTGTTGAGTTTAAATCAGAGACAATTCACTTTTACTGGTTGTTTTCACATTGAGTATTGTGAATATCTGTTATCTACAGGAAAATCTAACTCTAGCTTACTTTCAATCAATGAATTAACAAGTATTGATTTAATGCCTACTCTGTGCCAGGTACCATGATAGGTCTTGGGGATACAATGTCTGCTTTACAGAATTTTCTATGGACAAACCTATGTTGTCTTTTTCTCTCACACTTGACAATATTTTGGTGTTTGCCCAGGTACTCTAATCCATTTCTCCTATTAAAAGGCCCCTCTTTAAACTCATTTTTGCCAGTTAAAAGTCTAGTTTGGACCCAAATTATACACCTTTTTCATATCAGATATTTACTGCAGTGCAGTTTTTATGGACAGCCATGGGCTGGTAACTAGGTGGTGCAGTGGATAGAGGGCTGGGCCTGAATTCAGGAAGACTCATCTTCCTGAGTTCAAATCTGGCCTCAGACAATCACTAGTTGTGTGACCCTGGGCAAGTCACCTAACCCTATTTGCCTCAGTTTCTTCATCTGTAAAATGGGCTGGGGAAGGAAATGGCAAACCACTCGACAGTATCCTGCGAAGAAAACCCCAAATGGAGTCATGAAGAGTCAGAAACAACTGACATGATTGAACAACAAAAATTGATGGACTGCTTCTGGATGAACAAAACAATCTGGATAAACACAACAAAAGTCAGAATCTTTCTGTGTAGTCCTTTTCTGTGTATTTTTATTTCCTTCCAACCTAGCTTAAAAACAATGTGATAGTTTTAACTGTGTTTTTGTATCTATTTCTTTTCCATGAAAATCCCTTCCCTTAAGGCATTTTTTCTACAGAATTATTTTTCCTGTTAAGAAGAAAGGGGGATGGGGTATGGGGATGTAACCTTTAAGTAATCATTCTTTTTTTTTCTTTTTGCATAGCATGTCCCAAGGCAGCTAAACAGTCCAAAGTCCTACTCATAAAGCTGGAAGAAACCTTCAGAGGTCAGTGCATTCCTACCCCTGTTATTTCCATGCTACGTGACCTGGAACTTCAGGGTTTTACCAAACAAACACTTGTATAACTACTTGAGAAAGAGATCTTTCTTAGGAAAATCCTGCCTCTACCTGCACGCAGTCCCCAAGGTCATTTCATGGGCTATGCCACTCCAGGGCTGTGACCAGTATGCAAGAACTCCACTCCCCTTCTTCCTTTTTATTTTGGTTGGGACTGAGTGAGTCACAAAAGATGCAATGCAGATTTAATTACATTATCTTTTCCCAAAACTCACCTTCTCTTTCAAACTTCCCTAGAGAAGGCGAAGGCACCATCAACTTTCTAGACCCAGGTTCTAAACCTCGGTGTCATCTCTGACTCCTCATTTTTACTCACCCCACTTCCATAAACAATAGCAAAATACTGTAATTTTATTTCCACAGCATCTCTCCCATCTGAGCTCTTCTCTCCACTTAACCAGAGCCACCACCTTGGTTCAGGCCCTCACCACCTCTTGCCTGGTTATTGAAATGGCCTCTTAATTTGTCTTCCTTGCATCAAATCTCTCTCCATGCCATATCACTCTGCACGTAGGCACCATGGTGATTTTCCTAAATCACGAGTCTTACTTATGTCACCTCTCTACTCCCTATTCAATAAACTTCAGTGATCCCTTATTGGCTCTAGGACCAAATAAAAACTCTTCTTGTTGGCATTGAAAGCTCCTCATAACCTGGCCCTAACTCATTTTTAGAGCCTTAATACAATTCTCATCCACATTCTATGGCCTAACCAAGAGGGCTATTTTGTGACTCCTCACACTCGGACAAAAATACCACTGTAATATTTAAACATGAACAGGAAATTTAGGTGTAACAAGTTAGGAATTAAGCAGAACCATGAAAACAGAAAGAAATGAATTTATATTGAAAACTTTCTACTGAGTTTAAGTCAGAGACAATTCACTTTTGCCAGTTGTTTTCACATTGGGTATTGTGAATATCTATTACCTACAGCTAAAATGCTATGATATTCACTGACTGCTATGTTTGATTATTGCATTATATCTTTAGACTGAAAAGTACATTTAAAAAAGAAATTTACTTGCTTCGCTATTCATATTGATCAAATTAAGTAAAAAAATTACTAACAAATAATTGTTGTTTAGACTTCTACCCTATCCCCCAGGACATAAATAGGGATTTTTTTTAAAAATAAAGTATAATAAACCACATTGATATAGCTAAAACTATTATTATTAATATTTTAGTGAGAGCAAAAGAGGATTTTGGTACTACAATAATAATAATATATATAGCCATTACTATGTGCTAAGCACCATGCTTTATGAATATTATCTCATTTGATTCTCACAACAACCCTGAGAGGTAGGTACAATTATTATACCCATTTTACAGGTGGGAAAACTGAGGCAAACAGCGGTTAAGTGATTTACCCAGGGTCACATAGCTAACAAGTATCTGAGGCCAGATTTAAACTCAGGTCTTCCTGGTTCTAGGTCTAGTGCTCTATCTACTGATTTATTTCATCTTTAGCTCATCTTCCTTTAATTATAATTTCATGTATAAATTATATTGCATATCACATATTAGCACACTAGTGAAGGGATATAATTTATTTTAAAAAAATAAATATGGAAAAGCAGAGTCCAGATGGCAGATTAGAGGCAGCAATCTAGGCAAACTCTCCCAATATTCTCCTCCAAACAACTCCAAACATGTCAAATCAAATTGTGGAGTGGCAGAAACAACAGAAGGTCAGGGTGATGTTTTTTTTTTTTTTTTCCAGTCTAAGACAACTTAAGAAGTCAAGAAGAAAGGTCTGTAACACCAGAATGGGAGCTAGCCCAAAGCATACAAGGCCGAAGCACCCAGGGTGGCAGCCGCAGCCCTGACCGCTGTAGAAGCATTAGCAACCGCAGCAGGAAAAGGAGCAGCAGGTTCCGGAACTCTTCGCCCAGAGACTCAGACAACTAGAAAGAAAGAATCACAGAGGATCCCCTTTGCTGGCCCTGGATACAACTAACCCTGATTGGCAACTCAATTGTCAATCCACAGTTCTGAGTCTTACCTCCAGAATGGAGAGGACTGCTTGTGATTGGTTGTGATAGAGACCCTGGTTATAGTTCCAAGGCTGAGAAAAGCACGTTCAGAAAGTCAAAATGAGGACATGGAGCAGAATCTATTATGTTTCAGCTGAAATAAAAAGTACCACCAGGCCTGGAACCAGGAAGACCCGAGATCAAATCTGGCTTCAGATACTTACTAGCAGTGTGATCCTGGGTAAATCACTTAACCTCTGTTTGCCTCAGTTTCCTCATCTGTAAAATGGGTATAATAATAGTACCTACCTCTCTTGATTGTTGTGAGGATCAAATGAGATGATATTTGTCAAGCACAGTGCTTAGCACATTATAAGTGTTATATATGCTATAATTATTGTAGCAGTACCAAAATTCTTTGTCATGACCTTAGACAAAGCAAAAGCAAAAATAGACCTAATAAAAAGAGATAATGAAGAAAACTACATTTTGATAAAAGGTACCATAGACAAAGAAGTAATATTAAAAAATCATATAGCAATTTTATTTTATAAAGCCTTCTTTTCTCAAAAATATAGGGAACTGAGTCAAATTTATAAAAAAAAATGTCATTCCCCTCTTGATAAATTGTCAAGAGATATCAATAGGCAATTTTCAGAAGATATCAAAGCTATCTTTAGTCATATAAAAATTCTCTAAATCACTGTTGATTAAAGAAATGCAAATTAAAACAACTCTGACGTACCACCTCATACCTGAAAGAAATGACAAATGCTGGAAGGGATGAGGCAAATAGGTACACTAATGAACTGTTAGTGGAGTAGTGAACTGGTCCAACCATTTTGGAGCACCATTTGGAATTATGCCCAAAGGACTATAAAATTGTGCATACCCTTTGACCCAGCAATACCACTACTAGGTCTGTATCCCAAAGAAATCAAAAGAAAAGGAAAACACACCTATGTGGGCAAATATATTTATAGCAGCTCTTTTTGCGGTGGCAAAGAATTGAAAATCGAGGGAATGCTCATCAATTGGGGAATAGCCAAACAAGTTGTGGCATATAATCTTGATGGAGAATTATTGTGTTTCAAGAAATGATGAGGGGGGGAGGGTTTCAGAAATACGTTAGAAGCCCTATATGAACTGATGCAAAGTGAAGTGAGCAGAACCAGATCACTGTACACAGTAACAGCAATGTTGTAATGATGATCAACTGTGAAAGACTTAGCTACTCTGATCAATTCAGCTTTCTAATAAAATTCCAAAGGAATCATGATTAAAAAAAAAATGCTATCCACCTCCAGAGAAAGAACTGATGAACTCTAAGTGCAAACTGAAACATAGTTTTCTCACTTTATTTATTTTTCTTGCTTTTTTGGCACAACATGGTTAATATCAAAATGTTTTGCATGATTTCACATGTATAACTGATATATGGCTTGCTTTCTCAGTAGGTGTGGAAGGGATGAGAGAAAAGGAAAAATTTGGAACTCAATTTTTTAAATGCTAAAAATAATGATTTTTAAAAAAGAAAATGAATGGTAAATGTCAGTAGAAAAATATCAAATATCTAAAATATATACATATGTATGTATATGTATATTTGTAGATAGATAGGTAGATAGATAGATAAGAAGTACATGCTCAAAATATTGTTGATGGAAGATATTAGCAAAAAATTTGAAGACCATTGGACGGTATAGGATGCATTTTTTTTTTCTGCACCTGGTTATTGGGGGCAGCTAGATGCTACATGACTGATTCTTGATGTGTTTTTAGAGTCTAATCCCTGCTAGTTTTGTTCTATGCCATCCAGTCCATAGGTTCTTCTTCTTCTTGGATAAGAAAACAGAAGCCAAATAAGAATTGAGTAGTTTAAACCTATTCAGTGTCATCTTTTATCCTCCTTGTATTCAGTCCTAAGCAATGATCTTATTCTGTCTTCCACCTTTCTGTAGTCCCCAACATAGTTTTTAAAAATCCCCTTTTCAATGTTCTTAGCATTTATTGTCAACCTCAGTTCATTCTGGACTTCATCTCCCCTTACATTCTTCTTAGAGGACCTGTTACTACTTTCTATTCATTTTCAGTTGCTTGCTTTCTTCTATACAAGGCTTTTAAACATCTTTGCTTCTTTCTCTCCCTTGCTTTGGCCTCTTTCTGTCTGTGGAGTGCCTGTTAGCGCAGGCTGCGGTGTAAAGATGACCAAGTCTAAGAACCATACCACCCATAACCAATCACAAAAATGTCACAGAGAGGCATCAAGAAACTAGGTCACAGAGATATGAGTCTCTGAAAGGGGTTGACCCCAAGTTTCTGAGAAACATGTGCTTTGCCAAGAAACACAACTAGAAGGGGCTGAAGAAGATGCAGGCCAAAGAATGCCAAAGCCATCAAGGCCTGAGCAGAGACCATCAAGGCCCTGAACACCAAGGCGTCCAAGGCCAAGCTCCTCAGGCCCAAGATCCCCAAGGCTAGGCCAGTGCCCGGCGTGCTGGCCACAAGATGTCCACCAAACGACCAGGCCCCAGGATCATGAAGCCTGACTCTAAGGTTGCCAGAACTACTGACCCCAAGGTTGCCAAGTCCACTGATCCCAAAGCTACCAAGTCCACTGACCCCAAGGCTGCCAAG
>NW_020954720.1:4306396-4351724 GCF_900497805.2 Vombatus ursinus
ACTGATCCCAAAGCTACCAAGTCCACTGACCCCAAGGCTGCCAAGTCTGCTGCCAAGGTCAATAAGTCTTATCCCAAGGCTACCAAATCTGGCCCCAAAATCAGCAAATCTGATGCCAAGACAGCCAAGTCTGATTCTAATGCCACAAAGCCAGTGAGTCTAAGGCTGCTAAGCCTGCTGACTCCTAACCTGCCGAGTCCAAACCCAAAGATGCTGGGGCTAAAGCTGCTAGTCCTAAACCTTCAAAATAGATGCTTCAGGACAGAAGGACTTGTTTAAACCCTAAACGACCATTTTTTTCCCCAGTCAGTGTATGATTATTCTATTCACTATTTTGTACAAATAAAGAAAATGGTGAGTCATAAGAGAAAAAAAAGAGAAAATCTTCATTGGTCCATCAGTTCTCTGGCATCTACAACCATTACTTCAAACAGTTTCTGGACCCTTTCCTTTTCAGAATAAAATATTACTCATATCTTCATAATTTCATACTTGTTAGCTTCCAATCCTCCTTAGCTTGCTTGCCCCAAAATATTAGGGCATCATACTTTACCTATTTCTTCTCTAAACCCTCTGAAATCTATTCCACCCCCCCAAAAAAATAAGATGCACATCATCTTTCAAATCTCTATCATCATCATCATCATCATCATCATCATCATCATCATCACCACCACCACCACCATCACCATCGCCAACACCATCATTGTCATAGCTAACATTTATATAATGCTTTAAGTCTGACAAAGCTTGATCCTCACATCAACCCCTTGAAGTAGGTGCTATTATGATCCCCATTTTTCAAATGAGGAAACACAGAAAGATGGCAAAAATATAGACTTTGGAGCCAAAAGCCCCATGTTCAAATTCTGTTATTTAATACTTGTATGACCCTGGTCAAGTGACTTAACCCCTCTGGGTCTCAATTTCCTCATCTATAAAATAAGAAGTTGGGACTGTGACTTTTATCATCCCTTCCAATTCTCAATCAACCTAAGCTCTTATAATAGCTATGTTGGATTTAGGGATAGACATGAATAAGAACTGCACAAGATGAGGAAGCATTGGTGGAGTCCAACCAGCATCATTAATACACTGAATTTTGAAAGTGTTAACTAACGTGCATGAAGCCTATCTGGAATTATTGATACTCTCTCAAAACATCTATTTAAGAAAAATAAAATCTTCTCTTTCTTTCTGGCACCTATATACTGTTAAAAAATACATCTCTAGTACATGATATTATATAAGGATCTGAACCAAAATTTTAAATCAGGGATTTCTATAGGATTGTATAGGGCCTAGCATTATCCTAAGGGAATATATAACATGGAGCAAGTCCCACTGAGTCAAGCCCCTCCCACACACACAGTTTTGTGAAATCATGTTTAAATAATCATCAGGGACAACCTAGAAATAGAAAAGAAGTTACCAAAACAGGAATGGTTGTGACATCTATGAAAATGTGTAAGGATAATATTACTCCTTTACCATTGAGGAGGTCATTAGGAAATAGCTATAGAATATGTGTGCTAATTTTATGATCAACAAAATCTTAGCTCTAGAGCTGGGCAAGACTTTAGTAACCAGCTAGTCCAAATTCTTTCATTCTACAGATGTAGAAACAGCCACTGGGAGGTTAAATAAGTCACTTGAGTCCATGGTCACATAAGTAGTAAATATCAGAGGCAAGAATCAAATCCAGGTTCTCTGACACCAGGGCTAGCATTCTTTCCATTGCATTCTGGCTCCTCCTCCAGCCTCCATTCATTTTTTGGTACTGTCTAGCAGAACCACCTCCTCCAGCACAGAGTTCCTCTCTTGAGTCCTGGACCACCCAGCAGCATCATTGAAGCCCCCTAAACTCAAAATCTGATGTGATTGCATCATTAGCTATCCCCTCGGAACTGGCAGTAATGAACACAATAGTAGGAAGCCTGCTCCAAGTTCCATTACATTAGGACAGCTCCAAAGAGGGTATGTGGCCCAGGCTAAATGGAAAGTTCAGCACCTCTTCCACCTGGTTACTCTGCGCTGAAACAATTTCAACCTGATGAAGTCTGGCATACCAGCTCATCAGCAACAAGCCTGACTTCCACAAGCAATTGTACTGTGTTTGCTAAGAAGTTGGAGTGGGCTTTGGTGGGGGAATTTATTTTACTGCCTTCTTGACACTAAGACTGAGCCCAAATCCCCAGAATGCTTGTATTATGCCTAAGCAGAAATATGCCATTCTTTATCCCAGGGGTTAGTTTTAAATAGTCATGTTTTGCAGGGCCTGGAAAATGGGAACTGAGCATCATAAAAGAAAGCAAGACATAGTAAAATATTAAACAGGCAAGGTATTGCCTAGTGTACCTCTTTGTTTTTAAAGCCTTTTGCCTATGAAAAAAGATAATGCCCCTTTTCCTTGCTCATAAAATAGAAATAGAGGATGAATATTGAGGCATTATACTAGCCATTTAACAATATGTAAGAATGTAATCATATAAACTAAATTTTGAAGAGGACAAAGAGTGGTGGGGACAGAAATTCAGAGGAAGATAACGGATACACATGTTCTACAAATGTCGTAGTAAAAAGCAACTAGACAATAAAACAAGAAAAGGATATTGAAGGAATAAGAATAGACACAGACAAAACAAAACTATCACTTCTTTGCAAACAATATGATAGTTTACTTAGAGAACTCTAGAGATTCAACTAAAATAATTAATCAAAATAGTTAACTATCTCAACGAAGTTGCAAAATATAAAACAAACCCACACAGATCATCAGCAATCTATATTACCAACAAAATCCATCAAGAATTAAAAAGAGAAATTCCATTTAAATTAACTATGGACATTATAAAATACTTGGGAGTCTACCTGTTAGAACACAATACAGGAACTATATTAATATAATGACAAAACAGTCTTCACACAAAACACTCTTCACACAAATAAAGACAGATCTAAATAATTGGAGAAATATGAATTGTTCATTAGTGAAATAAGCCAATATAATAAAAATGATAATATTATCTCAATTAATTTACTAATCCAGTAGCATGCCAATCAAACTACCATATGACTACTTTAGAGAGTTAGAAAAAAAAATTATAAAATTAATCCGGAAGATCAAAAGGTCAAGGGAATCAATGAAAACAAATGAGAAAGAAAAGGCCTTGATAGCATCAGATCCAAACTACACTATAAAGTTATAATCAAAATAACTTAGTACTGGGTAAGAAAAAGAAAGAGTTGATCAATGGAACAGATTAGACACACAATATATTGAAGCAAATAAGTAAAAACCAGCTAGATCATAGAAATGAGATCAAATATCAGCTGATAACCAAAATGATGCCTAAGAGATCACTTCAAATTGTTCCTCCAGAGGATTTTTTAATGATCATTTCTTAAATTTAGTGTACAGGGTGTTTGGACTGGCTGACCAATGGGCAGGGGTCTGAGACCTGACTGAATTTGAAGGGGGAAGTGAGAGAGAGAGAGAGAGAGAGAGAGAGAGAGAGAGAGGGAGAGAGAGAGAGAGAGAGAGAGAACCTTTGTTTGGGGGGGGGGTTAGGTATTAGACTTTTATTGTACATAGAAGTTTTGAAAAGTAGTCTGTGACAGAATTATCAGTTACTTCTAAAGATAACCAGTCACACTGAGAGATAGGAGATGGGATCAGGAGAATGACAGTTCAGTGGCAGGAAGCTTTGAATGGGGACTGACTATATGAACATGGATCTTCCCCTGCTCCCCACTCAGGTGATTGAAGATACCCTGCCAAGAAATGTGGCCAAACTGATACTGCTGAAACTGGTGACATGTTTCAATTCTTACTCTCTTCTCTATTTTATCCCTGCTTGCAAATAGTAAACAGTTTGTTTCTTTTTTTCTGTTCTTAAACTTCATTTATAAACTTCAAATTTAGCTGTAATCTTTGAAAGTGATTTTTCTTTATATAAAATCTATGATCAGTTATGACTAATGCATACAATATTACGACTATATATTTACTCCATGATAGGTAAAGGGAAGTGGAGGAAACTAGTGGCTAGCTAGAAATGCAGGCTTTAAATAGATCAGAAATGTAAATTTCTATCCAAACAGTAGGAATTTCCTTAGTTGGGGCTCAGAAAGCGATATGTGAAAGGATTTTAAAATTATATTATTAGTAATAACTTTTTTGCCTTATATAAGCTTCAGAAAAGTAGAGAAAGTGAACCACATGTACTGCAGGGCCATTTTGACCCTAGATTAGAAAGAGAACACTGTTGTTCTCTTCACCTTAGGCTATTCACCTTAGGCAAGATTTCTGTTTCACATAAGAAGTGGGGAGAGTGGGAGTTCCCAGTGCAAAGAGAAAAGTGTAGCCAGGGAAGATTCAGATCTTTTCGTAAATTTGTGCAGAAATGGAAAGTAAAGGAATGAATGCTTAGTTAAATTTTGCCACCATAAAGTCACCTGCCCATTACATTAGTAAGGGTTAAGGATTAAGATTTCTATTCTAAAATTGAGTGGTCACATAAATGGCTTGCGTTACAACAAAATTACTGGTCATTTTAATTAACCCAGCCAAAATTTCAGGTCAACTCATTAGCTACTGTCTGTAGGCCAAAATGGATGACACTGAATAAAATTAAGAAAAACTAAGACCATTATAGCCAGAGTCTAATTTTCAAGTCAAAGAAAGAAAGCTGCCAATGCCAAAAAGAAAGACTTCAAGTACCAAGGAATCACAGTCAGAAACACACAAGACTTAATAGCCACAACGATGAAGTACAAGTGAGACTAAAATAAAATATTTCAAAAAGCAACTTATAAAGGTTTACAACCAAGGATAACCTACTCAGAAAAAAATTAGTATAATGTTACTTGGGGGAAAATGAATCTTTAATGAAATAAAGGATTTCTAAGCATTTCTAAAACAAAAGCTAGAATATACCAGAAGCTTTGAAACGCAAGCATATGATTCAAGAGTAGCAAAGAAAGGTAAATACATTAGATCAAATGGAAAGCACTGTATGATAATGAATTATTTACATTCTGATAGGGAGAGAAAAAATGTGTCCTCCCAGAACAGCAATTACTTCAAGAATTATATATAAAATTAAATAATATAGGCATAAGGTTTTGGGCATGATTCTTTCTATTTTAATGGTCTTAGGAGAAGAAAAAATGAGAGGAATGGGGAATATACTAGAGATGAAAGAAAGGGAAAATAACTTACTACCTCACATAATAGGGGTGCATGAGGCAAATACTATATGAACATAGTAGAAGGGGGGAAGAATGGTCATTCCATGAGTCTCAATTTCTTTTAAGTTGGACAAAGGAAGGTTGGACACATTCATACACTTACACTCAAACATACAAAGAGCATGATGTAGAAATGCATTCAAATTAATAAAAAGACGGGGGGGAAGAGTGATATAGGTCTTCCTTTATAGAGGGCAGAAACTTGACTCTCGTGTCATTCCATTTTGTATCTCCTGCCCTGTCTGGTTTCAACTCCATGGAATAAGATGCCCCTAAGCTGGGCACCCTCTGAGGTCTTCCTACTCCTCTTTCCTGCCTTCTTTTATATGTTTTCTCCCTTTTTAGATTGTAAACTCTCTGAGGGAAGAGATTGTTTTTATTAATTGTATCCCCAGTGCTTAGCACAGTGCCTGGCATGTTGTAGGCACTCCAGAGAGGAGAATCTAAAGAGAAGGGAAATATAAATGAGGGAGCAGTTATTAGCAAAACAATCTCTAATATCAAAGTGGAATGTGAAGAGGTGGAATTAAAAGGAAAGAAAGAGCATGATGAAGGTCAAAGCAAAAAGAAGAGAAGAGGAGAAACAAAACAAAAATAGATCCCTTCAATTAAAGATCATTAGTATTAAGCAAATTTCACCAAGACTGTTCTCTCCAAAGTTATAATAATTACTTCATTGTCAAATCCAATAGCCTTGATTCAATCTACATTCTCCTTGAACTTTCTGCAGCTTTTGATGCTGTTGATGACTCTTCCCTCCTTGATACTGTCTTCTCTCTAGGTTTCTAGGACACCACTCCCTTCTGGTTTTGCTATTACCTATCTGACCAATTTTTCTCTGTCTCCTTTGCTGGATCCTCCTCCAAATCTTGCCCTTTTACTATAGAAGATCCTCAGGACTCTGTCCTGGGCCCTCCTCTCTTCTCCTCTATACTATTTCACTTGGTGATTTCATTAGCTGCCACAGATTTAATTACTATCTCTATGTGGATGATTCTCAAATCTACCTTTCCTGCTCAAATCTTTCTGCTGACCTCCAATCTTGATTCTCCAACTGTCTTTCAGAAATCTCAAACTGGGTGTCCAATAGACATCTTAAGCTCAATATATCCAAAACAGAACTCTGGATTCTTTCCCCCTAAACCCTTCCCTCCTCCTACCTTCTGTATTATTATAGAGGACAACACCATCCTCTCGTTCTCTCAGGCTCTCAACCTAAAAGTTATCATGGATTCCTCACTGTCTCTCATCCTCCTCCTTACCGACATGTTGCCAAGGCCTACAAATTTCACCTTTTCAATATTTCTCAAATATGCCCCCTTCTCTCTTCAGACACTTCCATCACTCTAATCCAGGCTTTCATAACTTCCCACCTTGGTTATTGCAATAGCCTGTTGGTGGGTTTGCCTGTCTCAATTCTTTTCCCTCTCTAATCCATCCTCCATTCAGACACTAAAGAGATTTTCTTAAAGCTCTGGTCCAATCATGTCATCATCACCACACCCACTCAAAAACTTCCAGTGGCCTCCCATTACCTTCAAAAGCAAATACAAATGCTCTGTTTAGCATTCAAAGCCCTTTATAGCCAAATACCCTCCTACCTGTCCATTCTTCTTATACCTTACTCCTTGACATGTATTCTTTGATCCAATGACACTGGACTCCAGGCTATTCACAAAGAAAACACTCCATCTCTAAGCTCTGGGCATTTTCTCTGACTGTCCCTCATTCAACTACTGACCTCCCTGACTTCCTTCAAAGTCCTACCTTCTACAGGAAACTTTCCCCAATGCCTTTTAATTCCAGTGTTTACCCTCTTTTCATTATTTCCTATTTATTCTGTATATAACTCACTTTGCATATATTTATTTGCATGTTGTCACCCCTTTAGACTATAAACTCCAAGAGGACAGGGACTGTCTTTTGCCTCTTTTTTATTTCCTAGCACTTAGCACTGTGCCTGGCACGTAGTAGGTGCTTAATAAATGCTTATTTGTTGACTGTTGATTGTAAAGAAAGATACAATGGACAAAGAGGAAAAAATACAAGTGGACTGGATGGAAGAAAATATAAAAAATTTAGTAACTATAATCATGAATGTGAATGGGATAAACTCACCTATTAGTTGAGAGAGGATAGCAGAATGGATTAGAGAGCAGAATCCAAAAAATATTTTGTTTAAAAGAAATACACTTTAAAAACAAAGATTCCCATAAAGTTAAAATGAGGAGCTAGAACAAAATCTACTATGATTCAGATGAATTCAAAAAAGCAGGAGTATCAATCATAATTTCAAACCAGTCAACAGTAACAATAGCTATATGACAGCTATACAAATCTTTTAGTACGTATATCATATTTTCCTTGACTCTCATTTTTTCTGGGTGACCTTTCCAAGGTCTTTCAATTGATTCCCATATAACATGAACTTGAAGTCTTCACCATTCTAGTCCCCTTCCTCTGTATATTCTCCAATTTTCTAAAATGTAGTGCCCAGACTTTAATGTAACACTATTGGATTATATAATACTATATTTAGTACTCTATTTAATACTATATAGACCTTGATGTAATACTCATGTAATACTTAATATAATATATGGTCTGACTAGGACATAGTATAACTGCACCATTAAATCATTATTCCTGGAAGCTATGCCTGTCAATGAAGACCAAAATCACATGTTTTTTTGGTTTTTTTTTGCTGATATATCACATTTTGACACTGATGATGAGCTTACAGATCACTAAAATTCTTAGATCTTTTTTGGATAAATGCTTTATAGCTGTCACCACCATCTTGTACTTATGGGATTAAATTTTTTAACCCAACAATATGATTTTTATTTATCCCTATTAAATTAAACCTTACTGGATTTGTCCCAATTTTCTACTCTGTTAAGACCTTTCTAGATGCTCACTCCATCAATCAGCATATTAACTAGCTTTGTGTTCTTTAAAAATTTGTTAAGTGTATCATCGGTGTCTTTATCCAAGTAATTGGGGAAAATGTTGGCCAGCAAAGGAAGTACAAATCCTCAAGTACTCCATTGTCGACTTCCAAGTTGGTATCAGAGCACTGATGAATAATCTTTGGATCTAGGCATTCAACTGTTTCTTAATCGGTTTAACTATAGTCTTACCAACTTCACATATTTCCATGTTTTCCCCAGAATAACATAAGATGTTTTGTCAAGCATTATCCTAGAATATAGACAAACTATATCTACAGTATTTCCTCACCTACAAGTCTAATGAATCTGTCAAAAGAAGTAATAATGTTTTGGTGTTATCCATTCTGCACAAAGTGCTTCTTGTTCTTTGTAATCACTACTTCCTCTCCTAGGTATTTACTAACTATAGTTTCAATAATACATTATAGAATCTTACCAAGAATTAAATTCTAGTTCCATGGCCTATTGTATACCACTCCCATCCTTTTCTTGTTTTGAAAATTGGGACTTCTGTTCTTCTAGTAGAATGTGAATTCCCTGAGTACAGGGACTGTCTCTTTTATGCCTTTGAATCCCCAGTGCCTAGTCTAATGCCTGGCACATTTAAAAATGCTTATTGAATTGATGGAATTGAATTATCCAGTCCTATAATTCTTTTCTAATTCTTCAAAAATATACAACATATTCAAACTTATACCAACAACAAATAAGATCTTTTGCTGGCATAAATAGACAAATCTGGCATTCACATAGGAAATAAAATCAGCTTGGTCAAAGTCATTTGACTACTTTAACAAGGACATAAATTGTGTTTTAAGGGCTTTAAGGCTATGAAACTTTAGGAGGCTCTTTATAGTTTTAAGACTGAGTTGTTTTGTCTATTGCGTCCCTGACTTCCGGTACAACTATGTGGAAAAATCTTCTATGACTATTTCCAGTCTTTAAATTTAATTTGGGAGCTTTATTGTTCTCCTTGACTTGAACTGTACTGCAGGGTGAACCAAAAATTCCTTTGAACATCTGTCTTTTAAATGACAAAGTAGGTACAAAGTTACTCTGGAGCCATCCTGTTGCATATTTTCTATCCTATTTAAACCTTTTTTTCCATCTTCTTTTAAATATAAACACATCATTTCAAAAAGAATTCTTGAAATTTAGGATTCAAAAACTCTTTTCTTTTACAAATAACATATAAATGGCTTAACCACCTATTAGATATCTCCACCTTAAACTCAAACTTGTCCAAAATGTCAATCTTCATCTTGCATTCCAAACCTACCCTACTTTCCCCACCAAATTTCTCTGGTTCTGTTCATAGTGTCACAATCCTCAAGGTTCAAAACTTTGGAGTTACTTTTCCTCTCCTTTAGCTCTATGTTTTCTTAGTTTCCATGTCCTGTTCAGTCTACCTCATTAAAATTTATTACATCTGTCCCCTCCTCCACACTTTCATTACAACTAACTCTACTTAGGAACTCATGTTTTCTCACCCAGAGTACTGTAAATTGCCTTTTAACTGATCTTCTTACCACCATTGTAATCTCTCTCCAACCTATTCTTCCCAATGGTGCCCAAGAAATCTTTCTAATGCAACATTCTCATCATGGCACTCCTTTCCTCAAAAATTGTCAATAGTTTCCCATTGCTTACAGGTTAAAGTACATACAACTTATCCTGCAATTTATAAAATTGTAAAAATCAAAAATATAGAGCAGAAAGTGATCTTAGAGGTCACCTAGTTCAATATCTAGATTAATCTGGTTCAACAAGGTTATTTTGGAATAGCAGAGATAGGATCTGAGCACAGATCAGCCCTCCTTCACTATAGGGCTCCATCTTTCTTGTCCTGCTTATTTCATGGTACTTTCTCTTTCTTCTTTCTGTTTCTCATAGTCTAAATTCTAGCCAAATGAAACTGCTTTGCAACCCTTATTCTTAACCTGCCCTCTTCCATCTTCTTACCATCTGTTCATCCCATAGGATCAAATGAACAGAGGTTTAGAAATAGAAGGAACCTCAGAAGCCATCTAAACCAACTCTCTCTCTCTCTCTCTCCCTCTCTCTCTCTGTCTCTGTCTCTCTCTGTCTCTCTGTCTCTCTGTCTCTCTGTCTCTCTCTGTCTCTCCATATGTATATATATATACATGTATGTATACATACATATATATATATATACATTTATAGATATAGATATCGATATAGACATGTACTGGAATCCAAAGGAGTTAAATAACTTACTTACTTTGACCTTGCTGGGATGTAAACCCAGTTTCTCTATATCTAACAGGCTTTCCATCACTCCATGCTGCCTCTCAATCTGGAAAGAAGTCTCCTTCCTACCACTATTTCTGTTTATTGAAGTCCCCCACCCCTCTTTCTTCATGATCCATGTCTGGTTCCACATCTTCCATGAATCCTTTCTTTATGTCCTCTCTTCTTCTCAGGTTAAAAACAATTTCTCCATCCCCAAATTTCTCATGGTATTTTGCCTTAACCTCTCCCTGGCTTTTATCATGTTTTCATTTGTTCATAATTATTTGTGTACAAATCTTTCCTGCCATATTGCAGCAGATTATAAAATTGTTAAAAATAAAGATCATAGCAAATTAATCTTTGTATTATTTATCTCTGAGCAAAATGCTTTACTTCAATGATGAAGGCTTAATGATTTGGGAGGGGGAGGGCTAGGCAATGGGGTTAAGTGACTTGCCCAGGGTCACACAGCTAGTAAGTGTCAAGTGTCTGGTCTGAGACCAGATTTGAACTCAGGTTCTCCTGACTCCAGGGCCGGTGCTCTATTCACTGTGCCACCTAGCTGCCCCTGGCTTAATGATTTTTAATTGAATCAATTGAAAACCATAAAGTTTACATCTCAGTCTTAACTTTTTGTGAAATTACTTAATAGGAATGCTAAAGGGATTAATGGGATATTTAGGCAGCTAAGTGGTACAAGTGGAGTCAGGAAAACTTGAGTTCAAATCCAGCCTCAGACACTTAACTAACTGTATGACTTTGGGCAAGTCACTTACCCTCTGTTTGCCTCAATTTGCTCAACTATAAAATGGGAATAATAATAGCACCTACTTCCCAAGGTTGTTATGAGTATCAAATGAAATTATATTTGTAAAGTACTTAACCCAGTGGTTTGTAAATAGGAGGTATTATGGAAATGCTAGTTATTATTGTTATTATTAATAAATACTATCCCTTTTCAAACTGCTGACAAAATAGAAATAAAACAAGAATGGAAATTAATCTTCTATATTAAATGAAGCAAGAGATGATTGTGCCTGTAGTCCTGGGCCTTCATCTCTTCTCTCTCTATACTATTTGACTGGTGATATCATCAGATCCTTTCAATTCAGTTATTATCTCTCTGCAGGTATATCTGAGATCTATCCAGCACTAACCTCTCACCTGACCTCCAGACTCACATATCCAACCACCGATTAGACATCTTGAATTGGGTATTCTGTTAACATATTAAACTTAACATGTCCAAAATTTACATCTTTTTCCCCAGAGCCCTTCTCTCCTCCTGTCTTCCCTATTGCTGTCAAAGATTCTATAGTCCTCCCAGTCACCCAAGTTTATAACCCAGGTATCACCTCCATTTCTCACTCTCTCTCACCTCCCATATCCAATCAATTGCCAAGTCTTGCTGATTGATTCTATCTATCTCATATAAATGCTCCTTTCTCTCTTCTGACGCTCCCACCACCCTCGTGCAAGCCCCCATCACTTCATGCATGGATTATTGCCATACATAGCTTTCTGGTTGAAATTCATGGTATGTCTCTCTCTCTCTCTATCTCTCTCTCTCTCTCTCTCTCTCTCTCTCTCTCTCTCTCTCTCTCTCTCTCCCTCTCTCTCTCTCTCTATATATATGTATGCATGTATGTATGTATGTATGTATATAACATATTACATGCATATAAAATACAGAAATTAAAGCTTATGTAATTTAATTAAAGAAAGGATTAGAAAAAGAATAATAAATAACTGTATGTGGAAGGATTTAAAGGACTTAAAAAAACTCAAAGTCACAAACTATCTCTCCCACTAGCTGAGGGAAAGGCCCCAAATTCATGCCATTATAAATCACTTTTTTGAGGCAGTCTAACCCCAGAAAGTTCCTGGCTTCAAATACAAAGATTATCTGTGAGGAGTTATATCAAACCATTATCATTCATTGGCTTACCTTATTGAATTAAGTATTTTCTAAAGGTCTGTTCTAGGAATAAAATCCTCTGTTTACAAGTTCATGTATTGGTCATTAAACAATTCTATTTTGTTGAAATTTTATTGAAAGCTATGGCGTAGAGAAGTATTGGTTAATCCATAGAAAAGGGTAATCTCTATAGGGAAACTAAGCTATTTATCACAGCTTTTTATATTATTCAGAAAAGCATATAGTGATGTTGGGTTCAAAGTCAGCTACTAAAGGCAGTTTGTTGTCTTCCAGGGGAAGAAACTGTCATTGACCTTGGAGGTCTGAGAAAGAGTAAATTCTGTTTGTCTTTTGGTTGACCTTGCTCAAGATTTTTGTTATCTATTATAGAAGAGAAGAAAAAATATGAAGGCTAGGTTTGACTGCCTGCTCACATTGAAAGGGAAGTTAATTCTAAAATGGAGTTATTACTAATGTAGAGAAATATTGAGGAGGAAAATGTAATGAACCCCTCCCACCACTACCACCAATGCTACAAGTTCCTTCTCATTTTAGATCCCATGTGAATTTTATCAATTCTCCTGCAGAGAGCAGAGCCCTAAAGAAAATGGAAGAGGACCTGTGACCTACAAAGATTGGCAGTATAAATAGGTACTATAGGGACCTGGGAGTGGGGATAAAAGGGGTTGAAGTATAGATGGGACCAACTGATAAGGGATGTAGAAGATAGCAGGAAAACTTTACCTAGAGTCAACCCTGGACTCAGTTGACATGTTGATTAGTTATCATGAACTGCTTTTTTCCCTCTCTTTTTAAGAAAAAAAAATTCATGGTATGAAGAATGGCTCATTAAGTAGAAGACAGGCATATTCAGAAATGAAAATAATGTAAAACAAAATACATCAATAATTTTTTTAAAAAAACAAATGTTGAATTGAATTGGGGTGGATTGGTTGGGGCTTACTCCCAATTCCAGAGCCTCACTCTAAACAAGGTATATGCCTTTTGAGTATTCAATTCACACCAATTGAGTTGTTAACTTTTGCTATGAAATGGAAATTATAATACTGAAACCTTTGGCAAGTTTATGCCCCAAGGAAACTGAAAAAAAAAAACAATTAGATGTACTAACTGTAGACTTCTTAACTTTGTGTACCACATAAAAAATGAATAGAAAACATTTAAACCTAATTAGTTTCCCTTAAGTTCTGAACAGAGGCAGAGAACTGACTTCTAATGACAAATTACTTGAGGCAAAAAAAACCCAAAAAAACAAAAAAACAAGCTCATGATGAATCTTATGTCATAACAATGACAGGCCTATCAGTACAAAAGTAAAATTTAAGGGATCAGATAGAAGTTAAATATATCAGTTTGGTACATTTACCTTCAAAAGAAGAAACCATCATTTCACAGGGTCATAGAATTTAGAGCTAAAAGGGACCTTGGGAATCAACAAAGAACTATCTCTTAAGTCCAAGAATTTGGGTTCAAACCCCTATTTTACCCTTATTACTTGTCTGACCTTGGGCAAGTTAATTTCTCTCCCTTGAGACTCAGTTTCCTCAATATAAAATAAGGAAGTTGGACTAGAAGGTCTCTGAGGCTCTTTTGGCTATAAATCTATCATCCTTTGATACTCTTACATCCAGGGAGATGAAATCACTTGCCCAGTATCACATAGGTAGTAAGTTACAGCTTGCTGGTAGGTAGTAGAGAAAACCGGGAATACTGATTTACTTTCTTTTTTGTTTGTGTTTGTTTTTTTTTTTGTTTTTGCTAGGCAATGGGTTTAAGTGACTTGCCCAGGGTCACACAGCTAGTAGGTGTTGTGTGTCTGAGGTCACATTTGAACTCAGATCCTCCTGACTCCAGGGCCAGTACTCTATCCACTGAGCCACCTAACTGCACCGGGAATACTGATTTAAATAAAATTTTTATTCTCTGTATTTTCTTCAAAATAATGAGTTGTTTGAATGAATCCAGGGACTTTTATTTTCAAAATGGATTCTTAAATGGAGATACACCCTGAAATGCCCATTTGTTTGAATAAAGTGACAAGATGTTTTGTAGACAGGTTTAGTTCATATCATGAGCCAACAATTACTCCTGTTAGCTCCTAGTGGCATTTCTGATGAAAGCCTTTCAAATTTCAAGAGACATTGTCATCCTATGTCCATAGAATCCAAAGGTAAAACAGATAGAGTTCTTAGGAGAGAGGGAGGGGAAGGTAGCAGCTGAGGACTGTATGGGGAAGGAAACAGAGAACAAAATATTAATTTGTGGTGTTCTTGCTTACAAGCCTGAGAGAAGGAGAAAGAAATTACTCACTGACTCACTATTCATTTAAAAATAAAAAACTTTAAAGTGGTAGCTGGACCACTTCTGTATTAAATATGTAAATTTATCTTTCACACCAGTTTGAGTCTGGGCTCCCTGCCTGAAAGACACACTAAGCAGTGTCAGTGAAGACACTAAATGCTTCTTTCCAAGAACAACTTTCCTTAACTGCTTCAGGAAAGTATAGACAGTCTGACATCAGATCACCAGAAAATAGATACGATAGGGATGTAATTATCTGATTGCTTTAGACAGGTTACATATGGGCCTTCATAATCTTTAAAAGTGTCACAAACATTTCATAGTTTTTGAGGGTTGAGTTGTTCTGCTTATTTCACTATGAATAATAATATTTCTTAAGTATCTAGAACACACTTGACATTATACACAGTGTAATACTCAAGGAGCCCTCAGTTCTAAAATTCAGAAAAAAAATTTTATTTAGGTCCTTGAAAAATATTTTCATTTTCTATTTCTGTCCTAATGTTTTTTTTTTCCCTTTTATATTCATCCTTGAGTGCCTACAAAAAAGAAGAAAAGGAGAGGAGAAAAAGAAAGGGAGAAAATAGAAAGATTAAGTCCATAGAATGCAGAAAAAAAGTAAATAAGGGAGAAGTTTTCAATGGGAAGAAAATGAAGGAAGAAAAGAAGTAAAGAAAAAGAGGCAGGGGTAGGGAAGACAAAAGAAGAAGCCTGAAGAGGCAATAGAAAAGGCTGAAGTGTCATTTCAGTTAATATTGCCTTAGTGATCTATCACACATTCCTTAAATAAAAGCACATTTCCTTAGTCCACACCTTTAATATTTACCAATACATCAGGCATCCAAAGCTCTATGAGAATCAGGTTGTGGTGGGAACACAGGGTTAGATCTTTTAAAGGAAAACATTAATGAAAGGACTTAAATTTACTAATGTCATCCAAATAGGATAATAGGATCACACATAGATCTAAAGTTGGAGAAACATTTAGAAGTCATTTAGTCCAACTCCATCATTTTAAAACTGAAGAAACTGATGCCCAGAGAGGTTAAGAATCTTGCCTGAAGCCAATTAGCACATACTGAGATGTTATTCTGCTATAAAACCCAGAGTTCTATAGTGGGAAAAGCTGGTCTCCGACTATTGCTCATTCTTATTGACTCTTTACAAAATTCCCCACAGGTATTGTTGAAACCCTTTTCCACTTCTGAGATTCTAAAACCAATGCCATTCTCCTCACTTTCAGCAAATAACTTCATTTTCAATCTTACTGAGATTACAGTAATATGACTTCTTGCTTACCTCTGAACTCTCATAACACTTTATCACACTCTTCATATTGGGGAAGCATATTAAAATCCTCTTTTTTAGTTCAACTGAAAACAATAAGGAAAAACATTTTCTTCAGCATAAAACCTTTTCCAGAATTTTCTTTCTACAAAAATGTGTTAGAAGCCAAGGCCAAAGTCTATGGTAGAAGCTGAAAAAACTCTATTTTTTTCTCCATTCCTCAAAAGCAATAGTGCTTTGATCCACCCTTCTACAGTCAGAAGAGATTAAGACATCGATCACCTGGAAAAGCCCTTTCCATCCTAGAGTAGATTAATTCTGGAAGGAACTGAATAGTAACTATCATTCTAGAACATTAAACCAAAATAGTATTTTATCGTATGTGATGTTTTCTTTGTTTAACTTTCCTTTAAATATTACTTCAAAATCTCTTGAGGTAGAGAGATGCTCAAGGCATCGGGAGGACATTTCTCTCTCTCAACTAAAAAGATGGATGCAGAATAATGTTAAATTAAATTTTAAAAATTCTGTTGGATTTTCTGCCTACAAGGCAGATTATTGTCATATTTTTCTTCAATAGTATTATATTTGTTTGTGTGCCTGTCTTAACTCTCCTACTATGTGTGAGGCTCCGGATGGCCAGGTCCATGACTCACACATCTTTATGCCTTCCCTCCAGTACCTAGCACATTGTTTTAAAAGTAGTGTTCAATAAATATTTATTGAATGAGTTAATTAATGAATTATTAAAAATGCCTTTATGTGTATCTTCTTTTGTTTCTGTTTCCTACCTTATTGACAAGTCAAAGTCCTTCACCTCAGTCCTTAATCCTCCTACTTTCTTGGGAATCTCAATCTGTCAATTATCCTATCTCTTAGTGGTTCTCAACTTTTTTTGATCTCTAGACAACTTTACACTCTTAAGAATTATTGAGGATGCCAAAGAGCTATTGTTTATGTGGGTTATATCTATTGATATGTGCTATATTAGAAATTGAAACTGATATATGTAACCTTGGGCAAGTCACTAAACTTGTCTGATTCAATTTTCTCATGTGTAAAATGGAAATAATAATAGCACCTACCACCTAAGATTACATTAAAGAACAAATGAGATAATGTATGTAAGGGAATCTGCTCACCTTAGCACTATATAAATGTTAGCTATTATTATTACCTTCCCCAGTACCACCATTTTTTATCACAGCCCTCCTTATCTCTCACTTCAACTATTGTAATTGGCTGAGTAGTTTCTCTGCTCCAATCTCTTCCTATCTAATTTATCCTTTATAATGCTGTCAACAGAATCTTCCTAAAGCAGAATCTTGATCATATCCCTCACCTGCTCAAAATCTTTCACTGATTCCATATTGCCTACTGAACAAAGTCTAAATCATAGATGGTTAGCATGGGATAGAGGAAAAGTTATTGGGTGAGATCAGTTGGAGGGGTATGAGAAGACAAGTATGATACCATCTTCCAATACTTAAAGAACTGACATATGAAGGGGACATATGTCATAGACTTGTTTTTCTTGGCCCCAGATGGAAGAATTAAATTAATAGGTCTAAGTTCTAGGAAGACAGATTTCAACTTGATATATTGTTTAATTTCCTAAAAATTAAGACAGGTTAAAAAATGGAATTAGCTATCTCAGGAATTAGTATATTTCTCATCACTGCAGTTCTTTGAGCAAGGGATAGATAACAAATAGAAAGGGATTTTGTAAACATTATCTCTGTTCAGGTACAGTTTGACTAGAAGATCACTGAGGTCCTATATAGAACTTTCTATTCAAGGCCTTTCACAATGTGACATCAATCTATTTTTTTTTATGAACTTGTATCCCATTTCTCCTCTACAAGGGTACCCTTGGGGTATTTGGTGTATTCAGTGACACCAATCTAATTTTTTTTTACCACCTTATAATATCCCATTACTCTTCTACAGATGCCTTCAGGGTGTATGTGGAGTTCAGGGAGAACTGGTATGAAGACCTGCTGAGCCCTTTTCAGAGCTGCTCATCCACCTTTGGTGTCTACCTTCACCCAACTCTCACCTATGGCTCCAAGAAGTTGTCATATGTGCAGCAGCCCCACCCTAGTAAAACCATCTTGACAGATAGGCTAAACCAGGTTGAAGGTAACTAATAGGTCTCAAACCCCTTGGGGAGTTAGGGGGGTATCTACCCTAGGCATGTGAAACTTTCCTCTGCAGAATGGACAGATGAGAAAAATTTGTTCCAATAGCCAAGAAGGCAGCTGAAGCAGCATTGTGGAGCACTAGAGCTTGGTCAGACATCAAAGACACCAAGGTCATGCACTGCCTTTCGGGCCATTACCAAATGTTCTGACTTTGTATTGCCACTGGACTTTGATGGTTCTGTAAGAAATTGAGGCTGACAACTTTGTGCAGCTCAGCCTCATTTAAATCCAATTCACTCATGAGTCAAGACATCACCCTGTGATGTCATTGGTCCTCTTTGAAACAAAGGACAAACAACAGGTACCCTCTTCCAGCTAAACCGGGCTTTCTTAAAAATAAATTTTTATTGATGTCGTTTGTTTCTGTATGTGTACCTACATTTCCCAATGTTTCTCTTTCATAAAATGAACCCTTATAACAAAGATTCAACAAAAGGGGGGGAAAGTTAAGGAAAATAACCAATATATCATGAAAGTTGGAGTTATATGCAATGCTCCAAACCATAGTCCCCCAAATATGTAAAGAAGTAGGGTATGGTATCCTCTTCTATTTCTTCTTTGGGGCCAACTTTGATCATCAAAATTTTATAGCACTCAGTTTTATTTGTTTTGTTGCTGATGATCTTTCCATCCACATTTTTATAATCATTGTATATAGTTTTCCTGCTCCTATTTACTAAACTTTGTATCAGGTAATAGAAGTCTTTTTATTCTTCTCTGTATTTAACATATTCATCATTTCTTAAAGTATAGTGATATTCCATTATATTCACATGACACAATTTGTGTTTAGCCCTTCACCAGTCAATGGGTATCTACCTTATTTCCAGTTTTTGCTAGCACAAAAAAAAATGTTGCAATCAAAATTTTGGTATATATAAGGTCTTTTTTTTTTTGGCATTGACCTGCTTGGGGCATATTTCCAGCAAAGAATCTCTGAGTCAAAGAGTATGGACATTAAAATCACTTTTTTCACCTAATTTCAAATTATTTTTCGGAATGGTTGGAATAATTCACAGTTCCATCAAAAGTATATTATTATGACTTTTTTTCCACAATCTCTCCAATATTGATCATTACCATCTTTTTATATCTTCCAGCTTTCTGAGTATGAAGTGAAATCTCAGTGCTGTTTTTTTATTTGAATTTCTTCTATAAATGAATTGAACATCTTTTCAAATGGTTGTTACTCATTTGCAATTCTTCTTTTGAAAACTGTTCATATCCACTGACCACCTATCTGTTTGACTATAGTAAATGTTAAAAATGATTTCTCTTTGTATCCTGGAGACTCAGAGCTTCCCCCCCTGCCAGCCTTCTGACCAAAGTTCTTCAGAAGGACATCTCTAATAATGAGATTGCATTGAATCTTCTTATCTTGGTCAAAGCCAACCCAAACCTGAATTGATTTTATCCTACTCAGGCTTGGATGGAGATTAATACTACTGCCCATATAGACAGAGACTAGGAGTGGTATGGAATGATGGCAGGTTGATATGAGCCACTGTTGAAATGGTATATAATGCTATATCCCAAAATCCCAAACCAAGTCAGTTCTGAACTGGCCCCCTTAGAGGGGCCCAATTTTGGACTGAACTCCCATGCAATGCATGTCAAGCCACCTTGAGAGAAACAAAATCAGGGACACATTATCAATTTTTTTGTCTCTTTTTTAAAGCAGACTGTTTCAAATTGGGGATAGTGGGGCTTGTGGTTCACATAAACTAGCTTGTTTTATGCTTCTGTGATATGTACAGATGATTTTTACCTTTGCTTTAACTCTTCCCATTTAAAAAAAAAACATTTTCCTTATTCCTATTGCCAATATTTACCCATTGAAACCTTACCTCAAATGCCTTCCCTTATTCTTCCAGCTGTATATGAACTCTTCTTCCTATTGATTAGCATAAAATTTATTTTTACCTCTCTAATGACACTTCAGATTCTGCCTTATACTTTAACTATGCGTGTACTTTATTCATCCCACTCTACTCAATCAATCATGTTCTCCTTCAAAGCTGGGAAACTTTCATCTTTGTATAGCCATAGAATTAACCTAGTCCCTTTTAGATAGCAGGTCTTCCATGGATAAATATTTCTTGAACTGAATTTATCAATTATAATCACATATGATCTATAATCATGAATACAAAATACAATGAAGTACCCTTGAAAAGAAGTCCCAAACATAAAGAATTATTTTCCTGACAACTGACCAATGGACGTTTATAAAGTGTAGTCTTCATAGGAAAGAAAATCTAGGTACACTAAAGCATTAGTATAAACTTCCTGCTTTGTGCTCCTAATCTTCAACTTAGCAGATGGTGCTAAAATAAACAATGTGGAAGTGAAAAGGAGTTTCTTCGGGAAGACTTGCTATTGCGTTTGAGTCATTTGTACACTATTCTTTGTACACTTGTTTCCTGATGGGAATAGAAGACTCTGTAACTCCTTCCTATTCAATTTTTCCATGTCCATTATGCATAAGGTCGACTGCAGATAGTAATTTACTTTTTGTCCTTCTTGCTAACTGAGAAAACTCTGAGTTTCAAGGACATTGCCATGGGAAATTTTCACACTGAACTTAAAATTCACGAGAAACCTCCTCTCACACATGGAACCATGGAACCTGATGGGAACCTCCTGGAAAGTTGTTTCATCCTAACAGATGTTTATCACCACATTCCAATTTAGAAACAAGGTAAATTGTAAAAGGATCGTTTTTTGAGTATCATATAACCATGAATGGGAGAGAATAGGCAGGAAGCAAAGTGAACAACAGGAGGAGTTAGTGAAGAATCATAGGATCATAGATTTAGAGCTAGAAAAGACTTTAGAAATGATCTAGTCCAACTTCCTTATTTTAAAAATGAAAAAAACTAGGGCAGCTAGGTGGCATAGTGGATAGAGCCCTGGCCCTGGATTCAGTAGGACCTGCGTTCAAATCCGGCCTCAGACACATAACACTTACTAGCTGGGCAAGTCACTTAACCCCATTGCCTACCCCCCCCAAAAAAAAAGAAAGAAAAAAACTTGGGACCCTGAAAAATAGGTGACTTGTCATAGAAAGAAAAAAGGAGATGGTACTACCAACACTTCCCACAAATGACATTCACTCACTACAATGCCAGAGGTTCTTTACTTTTGATCTTAGTTATACCACAGGTACTTAAATACTATGGTCTCTTAAAAAAATTAATTTCCCCCCTCTGTATCCCAGTGTTGCCTACCTATAAATTAGGAATTGTGTTATTCATTCCCTTTCTTTTGGAAGATGAGAATAAATGATATAAAAGAAACAAAAATGTTTACAATTCCATTGCTTTAAAAAAAAAATGTTACCATATTATAAGACCCTTCTCCTTTTTTTTACCTTAGTGGAGGAAAACACTAATGTTCCATAAAAGTATATCAGTCTTTTAGTGCTTTGATGCATGGACTAGTCTATGAAGTAAGCCACATGTCTGAGTCCCGCCATCTCGGACAGTGTGTTTGGGACAGTTTGGTGCAGTAATACTTGGCAGAAATAGATGGCGGCATTGTTGAGTCCAAACAATAGGTACATTAATCCCTCAAATAAATGAATATTAGATTTAGCACTTAAGCTGGATGGAATTTGACAGGCTCTCCCCTGTTTCCTGGCATTGGGAAGAAGTGGTTGCAAACAAATCTGGGACTGGAAAAGAAGGGGAGATTCCATCCTCTTCTGTGTCTCCTTGCCATTTGCACATGGCAAAAATTCACATGTGTTTCAGTATGAATTTATTCATATTCCAAAAGAAACTCAAGATTAACCAAAAGAAAAATTAACTAGGGATAAGTAAGTAAGGGAGAAGATTAGTAAGGAACTCATTATTGTTATCGGCATCATCTTATATTAGTATAGGCATAATCTTTGACCAATAAGGCCATTCAACTTATTAAACAAGTAAGGCATCAGAAGAGTGGAAAGATGTATACCAGAAAGCAAAGTCCTCCATTGATTTTATGAATTGCTGGAGCCCTGGTGGTTCATCCCATTACCCTAACAGCAGATGTATCCCAAGAATTGGTTGTGTTGTGTCTTGTCCTTACAATGCCTCTTTTTGTTGATGGCTTAAAATGTTTGACAGGAGCATTACTAAGCCATCCAAGAAAATGCTTCCCTTCCATGGTTTAGATCCTAGCCACAGACTATTAAAGCTGGGCTTTGTCAATAATTCAGCCTACATTAGCACAAGAAAGGCTTCTTACAAACTCTCTCTGCCCTTAAGGGTCCTTTAAAAGGAACACAGAAGTCCTTTGTTGTTGCTTCTTCACACATTACTAATAGAAATTCAGCTGAGAAAGCAGGCTGTTCCAAGTCCTCAGTAATTTGTCCTTTTTCGACAATTATTTCCGATCTTTATCATATTGAGTCCTTAGATTAATCTGTTTATAAGGAAATTAATGACTTGATTCCTAATTATTTTGAAGGAAGTCGACTGGCATAGTGGTTCTTTCAGAACGATTGAGCTATTGCACACCTACTGCAAAATATATAGCCAAGTTCCTGCCAAGAAAAGAATTCTCAAAGCTGAAGAGGATGGGAGGCTGGCCCATGATGAATATTTGCACACACACTAGGATAATCCTGAGAGACTGAATTCTTGAGCCAACTCTTTCCAGTTAATAATCACTACTTTTTGTTAATTTTTTTTTTACATTTGCTTGACTGTCTTCCTTCAAAGTAAAATTGACTTTAATCTTTAAGTACCCCATCTTAAGAGGGCTATTCTATTTGTCCTTTTTCTTCATCAATCTATTTTCAAATATCACCCAGGTAAATTCTCTTACTCAGAGATAATGTCTGAATTTGCCTTTTTAACAGAGAGGTGTTTTGTTTCAACATATATTCATCCTCTTATTCAAGATCAGAAACAATGTAAATGGTAAAAAGGATTACTTTCTGATTATTTTGAAAAATACAGACTCATGCATCCAGTAATTAGATTCAATATTAAATGTTCACTCTGGCTGCATGATAACTGGTATTTTATAATTGTTATTATTCCAGTTCATGTAGTACAAATTAAACACTAGAAATTTAGACAAATATTTTATGGCTGTGTCTATATATGTGCAGCAGAATTGAAGTGCAGGCTTTTATTTTTTTGGCCAAACCTGTGGTTTCATTAGTTTAAGGAATTCCCTGTATTGATTGATTGTCAAATTAGCTACAACTTATAGTCTTCAAGAGTTACCTAGATTCACTAAGAAGTTCATCTTGCTCATAATCACAAAGCTAGTATGTGATAGGAGCAGGACTTAAACATAGGTTTTCCTGAAACAGAGTAACAGCCAGGAATGACTGAAATTTTCAGCTCTCTTTCATTTCACTATTTGCCCATGGAGAATGCACGTAGGGGTGTTGTGCTGTGTTTTCCCATGTTGATTATGTGCATACACATGGGTCAGTCAAGAAATGGCTCAAAGGGAATCAAAAATAGAAATCTCTGGAGTGTCCTCCCTACTCCCTTCTCCCAGCAGGTGAATCCTGCCAAGAGGGATTCAGGAAGTTAAGAACAGAGGCTCTTCATTCTGTTCTTCTCAGAGAGAGGGAGTACTGGGCTAGAAATATATCTATATGTGTCTTTAAATATTGTTAGTATAGGGGAAATAATATACTCTTGTCCTAAGCCACATATAAAAGATTTGAATCCTTCCCACCAAAAGCCAATTCAACATTGAATACTAGCAAATAGCAAATAACCCATTTATCCAAGTTGATAGCAAAACAGAAATCACAGACAATATATACAGTTTTTTTGCTTTACATAAATTTGCATTATGCAAATTCTACTTTACTTAAAGAATTCTGAAAAAAATCCACTTTCCTAAAAAAACACCTATGTTAACTTTACTGTACAGTACTACTGTGCTCTTGCTTTCTTTGCTCCTTTTTGGCTATGTGCTCCACAGCCTCCACAACTACCACCACTAAAAAGAAAAACAAACCAAAAAAAAACCCCTTTTAAGTGAAAACTAAAGAACAGACACTGCCCACTTGGCTTAAGACCTCTGGCACTGAGAGAGGAGACTGCTCCCATGTGGCTGTCTTCCCTCTATCTGTGCTTTGCTGCCTTGTGTCTGTCCTGGGTCCCAGCATGTCCAGCCCCCATGTGTCTGCCTCCAACATGGTCTTGCTTTTGGTTCTGGCCAGGCCCCCACGTGTCCTTGAACCATGTGTGGAGGGCCCCCACCCTCTGCAGACAAGTGGTTCCCTTCTTTCCATCCACCCTCCCTTCCCTAAATCCATGGGCAAATTTGCATTATATAAAAATTGCTTTACCACAGAGGTCTGCTGAACGGCCTACTTGTATAAAGTGAGCATTATTTGTAGAGGAAAATACAAACCAGATAATGCACAGAGTAAACAAAGCTTGTCATTTGGAGTCTGGTAACACAATTAGACCAAGAGAGTCTCAGACCTCACACAAGGAGAATAAGTCTCTATGTGATAAGCTGGGGATAGGGACATCACCAAATTTGCTGACTTTTCTTCATGTTGATTTTTCCCCAAAAATCTTTCTCTCACTTCAGGGACCTGAAAAAAGTATGGAACTGCATGTCATCTCTCTTCAGGCTGGAAGCCAGAAGACCACTATATCTCTTCTCTCTAGCTTTTTATCAATTCCACCCCTAAAGCAGGCATAGAACACTGAGTAATCAATTTCCACCAATGAGGACAGTCTCATGTAAATAGTCTTTTTAGTCAAGAGTTATACTCATTAATAATCATTCCATTTGCATAGTGCTTTAATTTTTTGCAGATCATTTTATACATATCACTGCCTTTGTTCCTCACAACAACCCCTGTGATGTATTATTATTATTATCTCCATTTTACAGCTAAAGAAATTAAAGCTCTGAGAGTAACTTGTTCATAGTCACACAACCAGTTAAGTAGAGGAAGCAGGATTGTGGTGGAGTCTATTGTTAAAGCTTCTTTGGGAAAAAACCCTTGTCAGGATAACTGAATCATAGACCCTCAAAAATGGTAAAACAAAATAGCACCTCAGGTTTTATCTAGTTCAATCTATATGTTTACAGAAAGAGTCCCTACCACATCTTTGACCAGTAGTAATACAATCTCTACATGGAAGTTCTCAGTGATACTCATGACCTCCTGAGGTCATTCTGAAGAGGTGGGAGGGGGGGTTTTGGGTTGCTCCTAATTGCACAGAGGCACCCCAAGATTGCGGGAGGTTTGGGGTGCTGGAAAAAGCCCCAGATCACAGAGTGGATCTGCCTGAAAGAATTCAACGCAGATCTTCTTCCAGCCAGAGAAAAAGTTTATTAAAGATAAATCACATATAGGTCAGGTCATGCCCATGAGGACCATCGGGCTTTAGAGTCTCAGCCTCTGGGAGTGAGAGGTTATCAGCATCTGAATCAGGGCTGGGGGCTAAGGTGGCCAGGCCAGGTGAAGCTCCTAAGGACTAGAGGGCTTGGGAACAGCTCAGCCTCTAGGCATGAGAAATTTCCAGCCTCAGAATGGGGCAAAGGTGAATCTTAAGTACAGAAAGATTGTAGGAGAGGTCTAGGAGTGGCCATGCAATTTGGAGTGACAGGAGAAAGGGCCTGGGAGATCTGGATTGGAGTGGCCAGCAAGCTGGGGTGAACAGAACTCCTGGGATCTGGACCTCGTGGTGCCTAGCTAGGATTAAGGGTGGGCAGAGGAAGGGGGGGTTGGTTGGGTCCATTTGGAAGATAATAAACAATGAGAATAGATAATGAAGGGAGCTGAAAGGGGGGAAGTTTGCTTTCAAATGGAGATCAAAGGGAAATAAGTCAGTTTCTAAAACTTTAAGGATTTCCTGGGACTGGTAGACAGACTGAAGCCAGGTTCTTTCTGGGGCCAGGAAGGAAAGCTGCATATCAAAAGGTCAACAAATGGGAGCCAAATACCTTTTGGTGAAAAGGGGCAAAGGTAAATCCCTTCAGTTCCATGTTTGAACGGTTCTAATTATTTGAATATTTTCTTTTACATCAGACTAAATGGGAAATGATAAAACCACGTCTACTTAAATCTGGTTATTGTTATGTTTTAGGAAATTTAATCAATGCAAAACAGTCAACACAACAAGGAGGCTAAAAAAAAAAACCTATGAACCATTTCAGTCAAATAAACACTATCACCTTTCCAGGTTTTCTCTTTCTTGGCGGAAAAAGTCAACACCTATTTCAAGTATGAATTTTTTTTTTTTTGCAAAAAATAATGGAGAAAGAGAATGACAAAAACTTAAGAGTATCAAGCAGTGCCACTTCAGAAAACAGCAAAAAACAGTAGAAAGGAAAACAACCCACAAAAAATTGGCAAGATAATTTAAATCAGGTCATCATGAGAGCATGTCTCAATAAAACTGGGATAATAAATAGATATGAAATGGAATATATTCCACTAGTATTTATATAGTTCTCTTTTTCACCATCATCATCAATGGGACCATCATATGTGGACTTTACCACCCCAATACCTGATGATATATATGAGGAAGGAGAGATGGCAATTAAGTAAATGAAGTTAAGAAAAGTAGTTGACCTGACATACAGAAAAAATAACTCCTAAAGACAATCCAAATTTAAAAGTACTAAGGCATAGCTTTTTAAGATACCATAAAGACCAACTACAAAAGAAAAAAAAATTTTTTTTTAAAAATCACAGTTGGTATTACTGCCAATAATAAGTGACCAAGAGGACATTAGTTACTACTACTAATACTACTACTACTACTACTACTACTACTAATACTACTACTACTACTCCTCCTCCTCCTCCTAGAAATTGGTTTAGCAATCCATACAGGAAAAAAGAAGTAGATAAAAATTGCATATTGCCCAGATTGTGATTTGCAATTGCATAAGTAGCTGAATTCTTTAATCTGTACTTCTCTTGTAGACAGATGAATAACAATCTAAGACCAGAAATAGGTAAAAGAGAACAGGATACATTGCATAAAGGAAATTGCATTTTCAGTATTACAAAACTACTCATTGCCTTAAAAGACCATTTTTAAACACCAATATTTTCCTGGAGATGTTATACACTTTTGAATATATGATTCCAAAAGAATCAAAATTGTAGGATGTCAATAGGAAAATGTTTTAAGTAAGCTACAGCACATTTCCTCAGCAACTACAGCTCCTAAAGACCAGGAAAAGAATCTTCTTACCACCAAAGTTCTTGGCACTGTCAAATGATTCAACAATAGAAACAGATATAATTTTTTTTCAGTAGAAATGACCATCTGCTTTGCTGTTACAGCCTAAAGACAACTGGACATTTCCTTCTGACTTGAAGCTTATACCTTACATATGTGCTATTTCCCCCTATTAGAATATGAGCTTCTTAATAGTAGTGATTGTTTTGATTTTCTATTTATATCTCCATTACTTAGCATAGTGTTTGATGCATAGTGAGTACTTAATAAAAGCATTAAATAATGGCACATGTGCAAAAAAAAGAGATTAAAAAAGCAAATGCACTTTTGGCTTAGAAAAAGAGGTTAGCAGGTGATATAGCAATAATAAGGCATGACAGAGGGATGGTTCAAGTAATTCTCTGGTATCCATCAGGCTGAATGGGTCCTTAATGAATAATTTATGGAAAGATAGAGAAAGAAATAATAAAATCATAGAAAATAGGATCATAGGACAAGTTGCAATCTGGGCCAGTAGAGGGAGTACTGACATCAGTGAGATAATAGATATATTCAAATGTTGAAGTTATAGATATATAACATGTGTACATATAAAAGTTTTTTTTTTAACCTGCAACACAGTGTAGCTGAAAAGGCTACAGATTTGGAATCATGAGAACTCTGCTTAAATTCATTTATAACGTGTGTGAATATGGATAAGTTTCATAAGCTCTCTGAGACTCATTCCCTCATCTGTACCATGAAAGGAGGAGAAGGGATTTCTAAGTTCCCTTATAACTCTAAGTCTCTCATTTCATATTTGTATAACTGATTGTGTAGTATAGAAAGTGTCTTCAGTGATACAGATAAACAATGTCTTCTCAACTTCCTAGAGAGTTACCAAGGGCCTCTGAGAAGTGACATGATTAGGTAAACCACACTACTTTTCATACAAGTTTATAAAAATACACGTATTTTATATGTGCATAAATTTATGTAGTTCAAGTAACCTTTCTGTATTGAATTAGAATTCTTTTCTCCTCACCTCCCCCATTGCATATTTTACATGAATCACTCATGTACCTTCATTTTCTACTAAATTTATGTTTTAGTCCCTTTACAGAAATGTAAACTCTTTGAATACAAGAACATGCTGATCAGTTTAGATATTTTAAAAGATAAGATAGAAGCAAGGACAGGTAAAAGATGATGAAAACAAAAAGGTGGCTGATCCTACGAGTACTGTCAGAAGTGTTAAAGCTGAGAATGAGTTGAGGCTGGTTAAAAAAAAAAAAAGCAACTGTCAACCAAAAGGAGGTTGTTGGTTTTTGGGTTTTGTTTTTTGAGGGGGTGGGGAAGGGAAGTAGGATAATGGAAGGGAAAAGAGGAAGATCAAAGAAAGGAAAAGACTATCTTACTGTTACAATGAAAACTAACTACAGAAAGAAGATGTTGCTTATCAATTATTATTTTGCTTAGATTTTCTCTGCCAAACAAAACAAAACTGAGTCTGTTGCACTGGAGAGCACAAAACAGACATTGTAAACAGGAAGGGTATGCCCAAAATAATTAAGTTGGTAGTAAAAGAGCACATTGATTAATTCAAGTAAGTTGGAGCAGATGAATTCAATTCTCAGGTAATAATGGAAGTGGCAGATCCAACTGTTGAGCTTCTGTCAGTGATATTTGAAAGATCATGAATAAAGCAAGAAATTCTATAAGACTAGAGAAAGATGAATATTCCAATTTAGAAAAGATTACGCAAGGCCAGCCTGCTACAGTAGATAGTGTATTGAACTTGGAGTCTGAAAAACCTGAGTTTAAATTCTACCTCAGATATTCACCAGCTGAGTGACTTTGTGCACTCAATTTAATCTTTCTGGCCCTCAATTTTTTCATCTATAAAATGAGAAGAGCTGAACTTGACTTTTCTAAGGTTCTTTCTAGCTCTAAATCTATGATCCTATGAACCTCAGTTCCTTTTCTGACAGGTCACTAAACTGCTAGATCAAGGAAATTCTATAGATGGAGTTAAAATAGATTTTAGTAAAATATTTAATAAAATATCTCATGATATCCTTATGGGGAAGAAGTGAAAAGATGTTGGCTTGACTATTATGTAAGTAAAAGCATTTGGAACTCATTGAATAGCCAGTCTCAAAAAATGGTAATAAGTTCATTGATCATTTGGAAGATTGTCTCTATCAGTATGCTCCAGGGATCTGTTTTGATCCTGTGCTTTTTAACATCTTTATTAACTACCTAGAGGAAGGCATGGATTGTATGTGGGCTTATCAATTTTCAGAAAATTTAAAATTGAGAGAGATAGATAACACATTGGGTAACAGAATCAAGGTACAAAAAAAAATCTCTACAGACCATAAAACTGGGGGATCTGGAGGCTAGATGGTAAAGTGTGAAGGATCTTAAGAGGCAGTGGCAGGGCAAATGGTAAGAGTAGGAAATCCTCTATCTTACTAGACAAATGGTATTTAATGACTTGAAACTCATCTGATCTGCATGAGTGCCATGCCTGCTCCAGGGGGAAAGAACAAGATGGGTCCAGCCAACCTGCACTGGTAAGTAGGGAGTGGACCTGAGAGACAAAATCAATTAAAGATTCTGAGTTCCCTCCAACAGAGGTAGGGTTGGGGAGAATTAATGCCTAGTCAAGAATGGGGGAAAAAAAAAAGACGGAATTGATTGCAAAGTTGGGGAAAAGGAACTCTGCTGGTAGCTCTTCCTGCCTGGTCAGCCAGGAGAAGCTAGTGTTGGGAATTTCTTAGCCTGGATTCTGATAGGGCCCTGGGAAAATTTCAACTCTAAATGATCCTCTAGATTTCAGACAAATAAAGGGAAAAGTCAAACAAAAAAGATTAACAAAGGAAGATAACCTGTTGGAAGCTGCCCATCTTACCCCCTTCCCCTTCCTAGTCTCAAATTGAGTTTATATGGCTTTTCAGGCCTGCTTAGGGTCCACAGAAAATCAACAGCATTTTGCACCATTAAACTGGACCAATGGGATATTGATCTGCTGATTACTTGGACATCCAGTAACAAGAGGCTCAATAGTTTGTCGTAGAACTTGCTTTTTCAACAAGACTCAGTGAAAGCCCTTCCCACAGAAAAGAACAAGGTTGTTAGTTTTAGTCACACAATATGTTTCTAAAATAAGAAAAGCCCCCCATGTAGGATTGGGAATTTAAAGTAAGACTTGAAGGAAGGAGTTATGGATTCTCAGAGATGAAGGTGTGAAGAAAGAACATTACTGGGGTGGTGAATAATCTGTGGAAAGAGAGAAGAATGGTATCTGGACAGCAGTAAGTAGGAAAGTTTGACTGAAATATACAGCATATGAGGGGAGGAAATGTTTAGTCAATATGGAAAGATAGCCAAATTATGAATGATAGCCAAAGGAGTTTGTATTTAAGCTTAGAAATGATAGAGAATCCCTAAAACTTCTGGGGTGAGGGAGTGACATGGCCAAACTTGTACTTTAGTAATATCAATTGGACAGCAGTGTAGAGGATGGATAGAGAGAAGGAAGTGGCTAGATGTAGCGATACCAGTTGGAAGAGGTGATGAGGACTAAGGTGGTTGTGGTATGAGTGGAGAAAAAGGGACTGATTGGGGCAGATAGGTGGCACAGTGGATAGAGCACTGGCCCTGGATTCAGGAGGATCTGAGTTCAAATCCGGCCTCAGACACTTACTAGCTGTGTGACCTGGGCAAGTCACTCAACCTCATTGCCTAGTAAAGAAAAAAAAAAGAAAAAGGGACTAATAGTAAAAGAAATACAAACGTATGCACCTCTGACATTTCACTTTACACTCTGTATGCAGGCAAATATTACAGATCACAATCTCTTCCATTGTTGGTACATGAAAAGCCTCTTCAGACTTAACTAATCTCATCCTCTGGTAACAGACGGAATCACTAAATCAAAGCCTTTTCTGCTTTGGTATGTGCTCTCCAGGGATCTCCTTCTAGGACCCAGAGACTTCTCTATTCCAAGATGAGGCATTTGAGAAGGACTTCTAGGAGGATACTCAGTTACGTATCTGGAAAAATAAAATTCTTCCTTCAACAAATTGGGAACCGTTAACAGGGTAAAGTGAGGGTAGAGGGAAAGGAGGATATACACCCACATCCTCAGGCTATATTTATAGTCAAAAGATAGTTTGTAATTACTAATTAACTAAGGTTGACAACCAAACCTGATGATTCAAGGAAAAATAATTTGCCTAGCACTTAAGATATCTGAATTATGTCTACATTGATGGAATTTAAACAGATAATGGTCAATTTTCAGCTCTCCTTAGTCTGTTGTATACAATTCTGTTCTAAGTATAATTTATAGTTCATAATTCTTAATGTTAAAATCAAGTGTAGTGGTGCACGCTTATAATCTCTGTTATTAGGGAGGCTAAGGCTGGTGGATCTCTTGAGCCAGGAAATTTTGAGCTACAGTGAGCTAAGCCAATCAGATGTCTACATTAAGTAAGTCTGGCACAATTATAGTAAGCCCCTGGGAGCAGGAGGCCAGAGGATATTTGAAGAAGAGGTCAAAAATGAAGTAGGTCAGAGCTGCTGCACTAATCAGTAGAGGGATTGGATCTATGAGTGGCCAATGCATGTCTAGCTTGGGCAAGATAGAGAAACTCAATCTCAAAAATAAAATAAAATAAATATGAACCAAAACATGATAAAATGTGGATTTAAAAAAAAGAGAGAATGCATTGTATAGAAAGCTTCTCAAAGTGAAGGATTCCTTGTATGATTAGTTTTTTTTTTTTCTGTAAGATCATTGCAAAGAGACCAAGACATGATGATCTAGTTAGTTGATAATGATTAGTGACAAGTCTTTTGGGACCATTAAAACTGAAGCAAGGTATTTATAAGAATCAAATATAAAAGCATGCATACATACATGTATGTGTATATATATGTACATATATACATTATATATATGTATGTATATGCATATATATATATATATATTCAGAGCAGAGGGCACAGGATCTGTGATTTCACCAGTGGAATCATCAGTCTAGCCTCTTTACTAAAAGAAATAAATACATATAACAAAATCAGAGAAGGATAAGAGAGGGAAGCAGGTAGAATGATGTAGGGTGGGGGGATGGGGGGGAGGAGTTGATCCTGAGACATGTAGGATGACATTCCTAGAAGAGAGATTCATAAATCAAATTGAAAATATTTTCCTGTGATGCCAGTACTCATGGAAGGGATGAGATTGCAAGCCAAGAAAGCTGTTTGTCTGTATTTACAGAATCTGTTATCTTATGTTTGCCTTCTGGCTACTGAAACAACTCTCTGCAACCTGGTTAGTTCTAGATTTAGTTCTAGATTTAGGACTGGAAGGGACTATTAGGGGTCACCACTTGAATGCATTCATTTTTACAAAGAGCAAACTCAGGCTAAGACAGACAACCTGATTTATCCAAAGGTTAAGAAAAGTAGCAGAGCCTTTACAAAGGGAAGTTAAGTAGCAGAGCCAGGATTTTAACCTATGTGCTGGGGTAGTGGATAAACAATGGGTCTTGAAATCAGGAAGATCAGGGTTCAATCCTACCTCTGACACATACAATCTGTAAGACCCTGAGGAAGTCACTTACCCTCTTTAGTGTTCTAGTCCAACTTTCTTAGTGTCTATGTTGTGGAGAAAGAAAGTGCTCACCTGCCCTGGGAAAGGGAGTTACCTCACCTGGGAGGTCCAACTACCAATGAAATCACAAGTCCAATCGTTGTCCTTATCCCTCTGATTTGAAGTAGCTAGGTGGTGGAGTTGGAATCAAAAAGACAGTGGTTCAAATCCCTCTTCAGATACTTACCTACTAGCTATGAGACTCTGGGTACGTCATCTTGCCTCTCTGGGTCTGTTCCCCATCTGTGAAATGAAGGATTTAGACTCAATGGCCTATAAGGTCCCTTTCAACTTTAAATATATATTTCTAAGGTTCCAAATAAAACCTTTTTCCAATACCTCAATGCTACTTGATGAATTTCTTATTTCATTAATTAACTTCCCAGTTCAATTGTATTCTGAATATTCTGCCATCCTATAAACTAAAAAAACACCAAGAAATTTCAGATTGATAAGAAAGTGTCACATCAAAAAAATCTAATGTGAACAGATCTTCATCAGCATCAGCTCTTGGTGCCTTCAGAAAACAAGAGAGTAAACATCCAAAAAATCCTGAATATTTATTACCTCAATTCAGTTGTGTAACATTTAACAACTGACTTGCTGGTAAATGATTAGCAACTTTCTGGAAAAAATGAATATATTCACAGTACACTTTCAATCAGCATTAGTAACATTTTCTCCACCACTGTCTTCAGTCTAGATAATCAAAACAATTAATCAAGCCCAGATGCAGTGTTTCCACAGTGCAAATGCTCACACTGAAAATTTAACAATATTCTATCCAGAAATCAATGGTTGTTGTGAGTGGAATACATTTACATCTTAGGTCTGCTACAAAACTTTGTAAAGGGGATTCCTGCTCATTCACCACTCCCCAAAGTGCCCTATCCTTCATCTTATCTTGGGCCTCAATATACTACTCAGGTTGTTGCATAGATATTATTCTAGCTTCTTCTACTAGCCTTTGCATCCTCTCCCACATGAATCCTTTTCTCAGTCCCTCAGCTTTCCACTCCAACCTCCAAATTATCATGGATATAACTTGAATATGATTTGTATATACTTAGATGTGTATGTTTTCCCCAATGGAATGTAAACTCTTTAAAAGCAGGGATTGAATTTTTTTTCTTTTTTATCCTTAGTGCCTAGCATAGTATTTAGCACATAGTAAGTCCTTAATAAATTTGTTTGATTGATGAAAGGAATCATATTTTACATTTTTAAAAAATATATTTTCTAGCACCTCACAGCACAAAACGTATTTTAGGTCCTTAATAAGTGTGTGTTGATGAACTGATTCTGGCATTTGCCAGGCCAGGTGATTTTAGAAAATATGATTACTGCCACAGCAACTGACTTCCAGAAGGAAGGTTGGGATACAAAGAGCAAATCTAGTGACAACAAAGCCATCTCTATTTCTCCCCATCTGGGGCTGCTCTCAATTCTTGTAAATCCCATTTCCTATCACTGCTCCTTGACAGGTGAATTACTTTTCCATTACTATATAGCCTTATGTACTGCAGGGAACTAGCCAATGAGTACACTGTCCTTAGAGCATGCTCAAACTTGCCCTTACTGGCTTGTTATGAAGAATATACATAAATGGTCCAACCATTTGCCTGGTTCTAATCCAACATGAGGAATTTTGAAAGGCTGTTTCCAGCAATATGTAACTGAGGGGCTGGTAATTTGTGATTGTGAAAATTCTTATAATTGCCTGTGGAGCTGGGAAAAACAATGACTCACGTAGATCCTGAGTGGGAACAGAGTTCTACTATAACAGAGATGACTCTCTGATCTCTCACTGTCTTTTCTTTCTGGCCAGTGAGTGAGGCAAGAACTGCTCTGGCCAACTGGGTGGGTGCAATAGTAGCTGCCCTACCTCCCTCCTGGAAGACATATGTCTGGCACTCATGGAACCTCTTTCTTTTGTATTTATTCTTTCCTAATTTTAGGTGAATGAGGATTCTGAGATAGGAGTGTCCAGTTGACCCTATCAGCCATCAGAGTACCCACTGGCAAACAAAATCAATAACAGTCCACCAAAAGTTAGTAGCAGTCAACACTGGAGTGGCAATAGTGGAAGACTTCTCTCAGTCATCAGTGCCATGATCCCTAAAGTTGCTACCATCTTTGTGTGATTACCTTTCCATATACATCAGTTGATGATTCCTCTACTGTAGCAGGGAACTAGAAATTAATTCTGTAGGGTCTAAGGAGATCTGAAGAGGCAGGTAGATAGTCCCATTATATATTTATTGGAGAGACTTCTTTCTTCTAGATGGCTATTCACATGAAGATCCCAATCCAAACCCCAGTGTCTCCTCCTTTTCCTCAAGGATAGAAGACTGGGAGAAAGTTCAGTCAACATAAATAAAATAGGCAGTCTTGAACTGTGTGTGGAAGACAGTTTCATTATTATTTATTTACTCATTCTACCTAGAGGCAAGTTCCTCATTTTTCTAGTTGCTTGGTGCTCAATTCTTATCTACCAGAGAGGCCAATGAGGCAGTGACCAGGTCAGCTGTAAATGGACAGCAAAGAATCCTGAGTCAGTATTCCCTGGCTACCTTTCTAACTGATAGCTACAAAGACCTAGGAACTATACTCACAGATGGCTGTATGCCTCTATTCCCTCATCTGTAAAATGGAGCTAACAATATTTTATTTACTTCATAGAGTTATAAATAGATTTGTAAACTGTAAAATGTTGTGCAAATTTGAGTTGGGTTGATCAGTCAAACAAGCATTTATTAAGTGCCTACTGTAATTGGTACTGGGAACACAAACGTAGAAAACAGACATGATGATAATGATACTAAAGTTTACTTTAAGTTTATAGAAAGAACAAGAATATCGTTGCATCTGGGAGCCATATGTGAGAATGAAAAACAAACTTCTTCACTTGCAAATTACAAACACAAGGGAGCCATATGACTTAGAACAGCATGATGCTACAAGGAAATGTATGACACATGGTTTTAAAAGAAAGAAAGTTCACATGTATATCAGCCATGTGATTTAAGGACTTGCAGATGCCTGGCCGCATCCTGCATAGTTTGTTTCACAGCAAACTTTCACCAAAATCCTGCTCTTGTTAAAACAAAAATGGTTGTCACATCCCAGAGTCTCCTGCAAGATATTCCTTTTCTATAAGGACAGAAGATTGTGAATTAACTCGGCCAATAGAAATAAAATAGATAGCCTTGAACTGTATGTTGAAGACAGATTCACTACTATTCATTTGCTCATTTTCTGCTGTATCTTAGTTTGGGAACTGAAACCACAGAGGCATTTTTAAATTCCCGTTCTTCACCATGATGAAGGCACAAGAGGAGAAAAATTCAGGAAGTTGAAACCCTGGTGGCCACTACTACACAATTCATCTAGCCTCTACTCTTAAGCTCATCACACTCTGCTCAATACTATTAATCAATTAACAGGCATTGCCTACTATATGCCAGACACTGCATAGTTACTGGAGACACTAACACAAATACACACACACATACACACACAAAATGGAATGGGCTCAAGGAGCTTACGTTCTATTAAGGAAAACAATATGTAAACATAATATATACAAGATAAATAAAATATAAAGGGAATGGGTGGTAGTGGGTACAGCAGTAGTTCTTAACCCTGGGGCCCATTAACTTGGTTTTAAAAACTATTTTAAAAACAACTATTTCAATATAATTGATTTCCTTTGTAATCCTTTGTGTTTTATTTTAGTCATTTAAAAATATCATTGGGAGAATGGGTCTGTAGGGTTCAACAGATTGTCGAAGCAGTCCATAATACAAAAGGGTTAAGAACTTCTGAGTTAAGGGGATAGATTAAGAGAGGCTTCATGTATGAGAAATCCTAAAAGGTAAAGGTGAAAAGTGAGTGCTCTCCACAAACTTGGGGGGGGGGAGAGAACAGCCTGTGAAAAGACACAGAAATAGGAAGTGGAATAACATGAAAAACAGCAAGAAAGACAGTTTGACCAAACCATAGATCACATGAAAAGGGAATTATATATAATAAGCCATATATTCTCTGAGTAGTGATATACCAGTCCTCTCCTACTATGATCACCTAAATATGGTAAGTATTCATAGCCCCTAGTAGAAGTGCTGAATACTGATTACAACAACGTAACCTAATTTCAACAGCACCAGATGGAGGATGTGTCCCATGAACTCTTGAACACTCTGAACAAGATGATACCTGCCACTCCCTCCCAATTTCACAAGCCTTACTTTCCTAATCTAATAATAATAACAACCTCCTTCTAAGTCTTAAAATTTTGTTCTGCTAGAAGAAGATATATGACTAAGAATATGAAGGAAGGCCGAGATGGTAAGGGGACTGAATTATTCCATTCAAGGATCATTTGAAAGAACTGGGGATATTGAAAGTGTAGAAAAGAAGACTTAGCAGAAAGGTAATAGCAGTCTTAAACATTTGAAGAATTGATTCTTCTCAGCCCCAGTAGGCAGAACTAAGGGCAATGGATAAATATTGAAGAGAAGCAGATTTGGAATATGAAGGAATATGAAGAATTATGAAGCTCTAATCACTTTTTTTGTTCTAACAACTATATCCTGTGTTCCAGCCTGTCATAATCCTTTTAAATCAATATTCTGTCACCCAAGATGTTCAATTCAATTTTTCTCCCCACTAAAGAAGCCAAAATAATCACAGAACTATTATTAGAAAGACTAAATATATACAATACCCCAAATATCAGTTTAGACAATTGATTGATTTGGACAATTCAAAGAAGAAAAAAACAGTTTAAAAAAAAAAAAAAACAGAGGACAGTCACAGAAAATATGTTCCCCACCAATGAAACTCACATTCTCCTGGCATACAGTCAGAAGTCCAAGCCCATTATAGTAGGAGAGCTTCCTTCTAATGGGTTTTCCCCAATGGAACTAATTCATAAGCTTTAGAAGAAGCATCTTCATTTGTAAAAAGCACAGATATGCTCAACATCTCAAATGTAACATTTCCTAAATAAAACTCATAAACTCCCCCCCTAAACCTACCTTTCCTACAAACTTCACTGTTCCTTCTCACAATTTTCTAAGTCAAATAGGTTTTCAACCCGAGCCTTATCCCTACTTTTTTCCCCCTCTCCATCTTCCCAACTCCTGCTATATTTAGTGAGTCACCAAGCCTTGTGAATTTTATCTCACAACAACTTTCCATCATTCCCCTTTTATATGCCATTTATTTTGGTTTGTTTGTGCTAGACAATGAGATTAAGTGATTTGCCCAGGGTCGCACAGCTAATAAGTGTCAAGTGTCTGCGTCCAGATTTGAACTCAGGTCCTCCTAACTCCAAGGCCAAAGTCTATCCACTGTGCCACTTAGCTGCCCTGCCAAGTTCTTTCAAAGATCAACAACAATAGTTCAATAAGCACACCTGCCACTTATTTCAGCATCCCAGGATGTTGAAACTTGAATTCCTCAAAGTCAGCTTAATATTTTCTTCTTTCCTTACTAATCTTGGGCATGAACCTTTTAGTTATTTTTGTTCTGCTCATTCTAGTACAAACCTTCTCCTTGGTAGATAAAGCAGAAACAAAATCAGAGTTGAACAATTCTTTCTCTTTATCATCATCTATCACTTCATCTACCCAAGAAGCAGTCATATCCCTTATTAGTTATTGTCTTTCCCCCCAAAATAACAACAACAAAATCAGTTGAGTTCAACAAGATTTAATTAAGCATTGACCCTGTGCCAGGCACTATGCGCAGCACTGGGGATACAGTAACAAGACCTAGGAAAAAAAATAACCCTGTCCTCAAAGAGCTTGTATTTTACTGAGAAAAAAATTACATGGATAAGAAAATACAAAATATAAACAAAATAAATACAAAGTAATTAAAGGGGAAGCACCAACAACTGGGCCAGTCAAGAAAGTCTTTTTTTTTTAAGAGGTAGTACTTAATCTGAGCCTTGAAGGGAATCAGCAATTCCAAGAGGTGGGGTTGAAGATGTAGAGTGTTCCAGGGATAGGAGATGGGAAACATTATGTAAGTCAATTTGGATGGAACACAAAGTATGTGAGGGGGAGTGATATGAACTCTGTCTACAAAGATAGGTTGGAGCCAGATTGTACAGGGCTTTAAATGCCCCAAACCAATGCCCTCCAAAACCTCCTTTTCCCTATTTAGCTTTCCCAATCAGCCTCAGCTCATGTGATTGATCAACAAATGCATATTAAGCACTTACTATGTTTCATGCACTGTGTTGAATACTAGAGATAAAACTGCAAAGATGAAACAGTTCCTGCCCACTGGGAGCTTATATTCTAATAAGGGTTTGCTACACGCGCGTGCACACACACACACAATACATATATATGCATCTATACATACATACATGCATATATACACACATGCTACATATACATATCTATATATACATATATGTATACATGTATACATATTTGTATATGTATACATATACATATATACGTATACATATATATATATACCCACACACATATGAGAGAGTGGCAACCTTAGAAGGCAATTTTGCTATAGGCAGTCAGAATAATTGTGAATGGAGCCAAAGAAACAAATGAATATGAATGAATGAAAAAAACATTTATTTAGTACCTCCCAAGTACTGCACTATGTGCTAGAGATACAAATACTAAAACAAAGATGGTTCCTATGTTTAAGGAATTTAATAGGGAGATACAATACATATGGGGGGGGGTGGTATTAGTGGCCAAGGAGAGTTAGCCAAGGTATCCATGCAAGATAGACCCTGGTGTCCTGGTGGATAGCTGAATGGAATATGAAGCATGGTCTTGACCTTGATGGTATTTTGAGGAGTGTTTTCACATACCTAGTAATTATGGAAAGGACTAACTTTAGTGTGGGAGGGTTGGTGCAGGGAGCATGGTCTCTGAATATTCAGATTTAAAGACCACTGTTCATAGTAGGAAGAAACAGAGTGGTGGCAGGGGAATGTTGATAGATTTAGAAATCTCAACATGGTTCTTACAAGGACTACAATATGGATTTTATATTCATCTGACCTTCTGTTTTTCCTTCCTATCTCTTTCTTTGTGTCTTTAAAATCATAGTTGGTAAATTTTCTGTGAATCCACATGATTCTTTTTAAGGCAACACCCCCTTTTCTCCTTACTGACATTCTTTGTGCCTTTAGAATTTCATTTTTTTTTTTAGGCAATTGGGGTTAAGTGACTTGCCCAGCAGAATTTCATTCTTGAGCACATCTATCCCATTCCCATTAACTTTCCCTGTAGAATTTAGGTCCTTTCCCTAAACCTTTTACAATCTGCTCTTTCAAAAACTAGGGAACATGTCAGAATATTTCCAACTTTTCTCTCCTTCAGTATCACAAGTTCTAAGGAGGGGCCACTTCCTCACAAGTTTTTCATCATTTCCCCTATGACAACTAGATCTTCCTTGCTGAGAAGCAAATCTGGAACTGAATTTTCCATTGTTCATTCCTCCATCATTTGAAGTTTGAAATTAATATTAAAGAAAGTCAATAAATTATCAACTGCCCTGTTCTTTTCCAGAGAAGGAGATCTAGGTAATTTGTGTCCCTCATCACTATGCTATGATCTGTTTCCTGTTTCTGATCTGGTGGTCCATAATATACTCTAATTACAATATCATTTCTAGGTCTGTCTCCATTGATCATTAACCAAATGCTCCATCATGTTTCACCTTCTGGTTCCTGGGTTTCCTCATATGAGTTTGTCTTCTTAATATACAGTGCTACTCACTTCCCTTCTCCCTTTACTTATCCTGGTCATTTGAACAAAGCCTACCCTTCCAGCACCATATTCCAGGCATGGGTCTCATCTTTCCAAGTCTCAATGATATTTATGAGGTTATTTGCCTCCTTGCATTATGTTCTTTAGCTCATCTTGCTTACAAAATGATTCTAGAACTTGTGTGTTCTGATGTTTACAGGATATGCCTGAAGAAATTTAGCTTGAAACCACCAACTTCTTACATATAAATGTGAAACTCCAGTAATCTAGCAACTTGCCCCTAAAGAATGGAGGAAGCAAAGTGGAAGCTAGCCAGCTCGGCAGTTGATAATGAATTCAGCAGGGAGTTTTCTATGTCTGTGTCAAAATGCTGTGCCAGTGTATTCAACTGTTTGGGGAAATGGTTGTTGAAACTGCACAAAGGACTTCTAAAATTCAAAAATGACAGATGAAAGAAAAGTCAGGCAGAAAGCAAGCTATCTTCAAAGCTTAATAAAGACAGTCTATATTCATTATGTCACTTTGACTTGCAAGCAGAGAGGAAAACCAGAATGGAATGGGCAGAAAGAAATCTCCTTTGGAATGGGATTCCCAATTCTACCAAACAGCTGAGCTAAGGGAAGACCTGCAGCCACAGGACAAAGACTGGGTCAGCATAAAGCAGAGGAGTGATCAGTTGTTTTGTTTCGTTTTAATGTTGAAAATAATGTTTCTCAAGCCTGGAACATTATCGGGTGAAAAGTGGGTAAAACATATCTATAGTGATTACAAAGAGGACACAGTAGCATCTCTGTGGATCAGGCTGGAACCATGAATTCAAAGTTACAACACAACTTATGTAGGTTAGGCCTAAGAAATAAAATGGCTTTGTGCTTTGGTGTCTATTCAATAAAACCTTCTCACTTTCCAGAAGGGTCTATTTCATCTGGAAAGTTGCATTGGCCTCAGTCATACATCGGTATGTCACAGCATCATGGGTCTTACCACTAACAATAAGAGACCAAGCTCGCCTCTTTGCTGGGTGTTTAAGCAATCGTCTTCTAAATATAAGCTGCACTGGCAGCCTTTTCTTCACTAATCCATGATTATTTCAAGTAGTATTTTTAATAGTTGAATCTAAAATTGTTTTAACATGTAATTAGGGAAAAAAAGAAAATTTTTTTTTAAAAAAGTTGAATCTGAGCTTCTCAGTTTATTTAACATCCTAAAAAACCTGTAGTTACTTTGTCCAGTAGCACTTCATTAGTTCCTCTGTTTTGATTCTAAATCATCTGGATTCTGAATAGGACCCAGAGATAATTGTGAGGTGGAGAAAGTCACCCCATGTCACCCCAGGCAGTCCAGCAGAGTCCTGACACCCTGATGGATTTCAAACCAGTGTGCACAAGATTCTGTGAGTACTTTAGCATTAGGCACCGCTCTGATTACAAGCCTACCTGGCACAGCTAGTAATTCATGATGGTACATCCACATTGAACTAGAAACACTGTGTGAATATTCTCTACAATGAAGATTCCCAGCTCTTTGTCAACACTACAGGGCACCTCCAATATCCTCACAGGATATTAGTAACCTCAGGACAAATTTTGAATGAACTCATCTTAAAACCATGTAATCAAAATAAGCTTAAGATCACTTAGGAGGGTGACTTTATAAGAAACAGAATCGGTACTTTGCAAAGAATACTGATTTCTGATACAGGGGGCATGGGTTTGAATGCTTCCTGTGATGTTTACTACCTGTTCTTGGGCAAGTCGTATAACCTTTTTGGGCCTTATTTTCCTCCTCTATAAAGTAAGGAAGGGGGTGTACTCAATGTTCTCTAAGGTCCCTTCTACCTCTAAATCAATAAATTATGACCTTGTGACTTGACACTTAATCAGACATTTTTCCAAGACTAGCAATAAATCAGAAGCATTTATTAAGCACCTAATATGGGCTAGGCCTAGGCACTAAAGATACAAGTACAAAGAATGAAACAAGCCCTTCTTACATCTCATTTTAACCTCACAATAACCCTTTGATGCCAGGTAGCACAGCTAAAGAGGAGGAAATTGAGGTTTTTAGAAGTTAAGTGACTTTGTGGTGGTCAAAGAGCTAATCTTTCCAAGGTGGAATGAGAGGTATAACAAAATAAACCACCAATTATACAGTGCACAGTTCCCAAGTAAGCTGGGAGTGCATTACAGTGTTGAAGGTACTGAATGTTTCATAAACAACTGTCACACAATACATGTTAAAAGAGGCAATAATAGGTCCATCCCTCCTTAAGAGGGGTGGAGCCCGCTTCTGGACAGAAACGTGTAATCCTCTGGACTTTCTCTGTAATAAACTTTCTTGATACTAAATTTTAGGTGTCAAGAGCATTTCTCACAATTTGGTGCCCAACATGGGGCCACATCTAGACTTCGGAGGGGACAAGACATCCTGGGAAGAGCGCTCCCACTGTATTTCAGCAGTCTCTGTGAGTTGAACCTTTCCCAACCAAACTCCTGATCTTGGACCACGTGGGAGAAGTCCAGAGGATTGGGAAAGCTGCCGGCAGACCACAAGAGCCAATATATTGGGCAAAGGTAAGAAACGATCTTTGCTGGTCTTAAACTCCCGAAGTCCAGGGATCTGGTCTGTTAGCCTTGAGCTAAGAACAGATTCAGAAATGGGAGGGGTAAATTCAAAGGTACCTGGAAAGGGGGGAGGAATCCCCAGGGATGAAAAAAAAAGGGGGGCAATAATAATTCTTACTGATTATAATAATAGTAATTCATACTGATTATTTTTTTCCTATTTTGCAGTTGAAAGATTTGTGTACACACACATACATATATGTATGAAGGTAGTACATGTACTTGTGCATATATGTACATATATAAATCATTTATACATTCACATACACATATGTGTGTATATCAACATCCATATTGATGTAAATACATATATACATATATATGCATTATCTGTATTGATGTCAATATTGATATTGATTTACATATGCTGTGGAGCAGACTGAAATCAGAGTTTAAATTAGACACATCACAAGATGTCAGATTGAGTAGCTTTATTGAGAATTTAACTGGAGTCATTCCCCAAAAGATTAAATGGTTAAAGGATATAAACAGGTAATTCTCAAAAGAAGAAATTTAAGCTATCAACAGCCATATGAAAAATTGCTTCATTTCACAAATAATTAGAGAAATTCAGATTAAACAACCATGAAGTTTCAACTGATGCCCATTACATAACAAAAAGGAAAAATAACAATTGTTGGCGAAGCTGTGGGAAGGCAGGCACCTCAGTGCACTGTTGGTGGTACTGTGAATTGGTTAGTCTTACTGGAAAGTAATTTGTAACTACCCTAGAACTTACTATTCTCTGTATATCTTTTGACTCAGCGATACTGCTACTAGGTTTATAACCAAAAGAGATCAAAGAAGGAGGGAAAAGACCCATAGGTACACAAATATTTACAACACCTCTTCTTATTGAAACAAAGAGCAACAATAGGGATGCCCACTAATGATGGAATGGCTGAATAAATTATGGTATGTGAATATAATACAATATTATTATGACATGAAATTATGAAAAAGATCATTTCAGAAAAGCTTGGGAAGATGTATAAATAATTCAGAGTAAAGGGAGAAGATTCAAGAGATTTATACATCAACAATATTGTAAAGAAAAATAACTCTGAAAGACTTGAGAAAATTACTCATTCATGAAGTGTGCCACATACCTCCTAACAGAGAGGTACTGAATGAGAGATACAGAATGAATGCATCCAATGTAAGAATTTTTTTTTAGCTTGACTATGCATATTGGTTATAAAAGGGTTTTTTCTTTTTTCTTTGGGTGGGAGTAGTGGGCTAGCAATAATATTGTTAAGAAAAGAAGGGAAAAAAGGATAAAGGCACAGAAAAGTAAACAAGGAAGTTAAGAAGGTATCAAATGAGCAGGATAAATATAAAAGTGAGATTTCCAATTTCATTTATAATTCTCATTATCTGCTCTACTTTGATATGGAAATGTTTATTTTATTCTGAGGTGTTTTTTGGAGGAAGAGCAGGAACAGGAGAAGGAGAAGGAGAAGGAGAAGGAAAAGGAGAAGGAGGAGGAGGAGAAAATGAAGAAGAAGAAGAAGAAGAAGAAGAAGAAGAAGAAGAAGAAGCAGCTAATTGTAGCCCTATCTCTAGCAATTTGTAATCTAATACCTGATCACCTGGCTAGTTATGATCTTTCCTTTCAGACCTCACACAGCATTCTGCTTGCAACTCTTTAATATACATATATTCTATTGTACATTACTTATTTATATTTGTATTCTATCCCACCAACTAGACCATAGTTCCATGAATTTAGGAACTGGGCTATGTTAAATTTATATCTCTTGCAATGCCCAGCACAAATATTTTGCACATAACAGGCACTTAATAAATATTTATGAATCAACTAATCAATAATCCCAACAAGAGGAAAGAAAAAAGGAAGGAAGGAAGGAAGGAAAGAAGGAAGGAAGGAAGGAAGGAAGGAAGGAAGGAAGGAAGGAAGGAA
>NW_020954720.1:4959514-4995624 GCF_900497805.2 Vombatus ursinus
AAAGAAAGAAAGAAAGAAAGAAAGAAAGAAAGAAAGAAAGAAAGAAAAAAAGGAAGAAAGAAAGTTCATGCTCTGAACTATGTATCTCTAGGGCCATGAAATTAGCATTTTAAAGGGGTCACTGCCCCAGGGAAACTAAACATTTGTCTGAATTTGCTTGGTTTTGTGTTTTCTATAATTGTCTCTTGTGGAAGAGTGATTGTGGATAATGCCTATCTATGGTTTAATAATCAAGATGCTGTCTTCATAATATGCTAAATATATAATGAGAATATTTTTAAGGTACATGAATAAAAGCAAAATCCTGTGTGCTTTCATGGGAAGTAGGAAGATTTCGTAAAAATCCAATGCCATTATTAGCCCAAGTTAACTATTATCTTTATATTAAGTTTATATGCTAAGTTTATAACTCTACAGTTTTTTTAGGTAGTAAATATGGTCTATTTACATAGTCAACTGAATATTTTAAATATAATTACAAGATAATACCATACTTTTGCAGACACTGGCTTACCAAGAGATACAACAATATTTGGAGAAGAGATGAGGTGCTCTGCAATATCAAAATGCAGAAATGGTTATGTAGTCACACTTTTGCTATATTTAAAATGTATATCTGAAAGCTATTATAAAACATGTTAAATTATATGTTAGTTATCCTATGACAAAATATTCTCAATCTGTGATACACTATGGCACAGGTGAAGTTCAATTGCAAAAAAAAAAAAAAATCCATTGCAGATAAATGTAAAAACCAGTCATATCTAGTTATATTTGCACAAATTAAATAGTGTTAAATTTGGGTACATGCCCACTCAGGTATAAGAAAACCTGGGAAATCATACAGAAATATTTCAGATTTAACAAGTTAGTTAGAATGAGAATAATATGAAATATGAATTGAGAACAATCAATTTTACGAGCTAGGGGAAAGCTCATAATTTAATTAATTGCAGCAAGTCCCTTAGAAACAAATAAAAATATTTTCTAACAATTAGATATTTTTAAGAACTAGAAAAATTTCATAACTCTTTTGTAAATATAGCAAGAGAACAAAAAGGCACAAAGTATTTTTTAAGAATCATGTATTCTAAACATTAGAAATTAACAAACTAGTTACATTAAATGACAAAGAAAAGATAGTTACTGAAACAGAGTAAAAAAAAAACAAACTCAAATCAGACAGTGTAGTCATTGTAATACATTTTGATGTTAATGAGGAGTTAATTGAATGAGATTAGTGTAAGGTGGTTTATTTATTGCTTTTGGGCCCAGGATCTGTTCTCTAACCCTTAGTTGTTTCAGAAACTTGGCTCTTGTTGCCTTGACAAAACTAAACAGTTTATCTGAATTGAAAACAAAAGAAAAATTTTAATTCAATAAAATGTACTGAACTTCTCAAAGTTATATTATGCATACATATTACTAACTAATTAGAAGTTGTAGAGTTTGCAGGAAAAGGGGGGTGGTAGTATAGTATATTATTTCCAGGTCATCCATAGCGTGTAGTTGCATCCTTTTATATTTGTCACAGGAAGATGATGAAACCTATATCAACAGATTGAGTTTCTCTCTCTCTCTCTCTCTCTCTCTCTCTCTCTCCTCTCTCTCTCTCTCTCTCTCTCTGTCTTAATATGCTCTGGGAAGATTATATAATTTATAAGATTCTAAGTTCTTTAAGGACCTGAGATCACATTATTACTTTATTGTATAGATGAGAAAACAGGTTCAGAAGGTCAGCAGACTTGTTCAAAGTCTGTTGGGAGTCAATGGTACAAGTAAAATTAGAAACCAGGTCTGACTTCAAATGAAAAGCTGCTTCTATTGCACCACTTGTTTTTCTTAGTACAATATCATAAACTACTCAAAATGAACCAACACATTTTCTTTTCCCTTGATGCCTGTAAATGCATGCTGATTTCTAAATTTCGCTGTAGCACATTATAGTTTTTGTAAAATATGAATATACAAAGATAAAAGCAAAATAATTTCTGGCCTCTAGAAGCTTAGGGCAGCTAGGTGGTCAAGTGGATAGAGTGCTGGGCCTGGACACAAGAATAAGTTCAAATCTGGCCTCAGACACTAGCTGTGTGACCCTGGACAAGCCAATTAACCCTGTTTGCTTCAGTTTCTCATCTGTAAAATGAGTTGGAGAAGGCAATGGCAAACCAGTGCAGTGTCTTGACTAAGAAAATCCCAAATGAGGTCAAAAGAGTTGAACCAAAAAAAAGGAGCTTAGATTCTAAATTAGTTCAAAGACATTCACAAATAAATAAATAAATGCACAATAATGAGGAGATCATCAAATCCACAATGAATCAAGAAAGGTCTCTTGAAGTATATGGCACTTGAATAGAACACTAAAGGGAACTGGGGTTTCTCTGAGGTGGAGTTGAAGAGGGGCAGTATTCCAGGCCTGGGGAACAGACTGTGAAAGGGTATGGAGACAGAAAATAGAATGCCATGTACAGAAAAAAAAAAAAACCAAAAAACAGAGGTAGGTCAGTTTGTTTAGAACAACTCTGAGGGGGACTAATGTGTAATCGATCAACTTTGAAAAATGAGAGGGGCATGTTATAGATGCTGCCAAGAAGACTTTGTATTTTATCATAGAGACAATTAGAGATAATGAATCCTTTTGAGCAAGGGAGTAATATGGTAAGATATGTGTTTTATGGTATTGTTTTTGGTAGCTATGTGGAGGATGGACTGGAAAGGAAGATTCAGACCAATTGGGGGTCTACTGCAATGTTACGGGCAGCAACATGTGACAGTATATAGTGTACTGGACATGCAGTGAGGAAGTTCTGAGTTTAAATCTTCCCTTGGTTACTTACTTGCAATATCTGATCCTAAGCAAGTCACTTAACCTTATGCCTTACTTATCTGTAAAATGAAGTTAATAATAGCACTTTGCTCCCAAGGTTGTTGTGAGGATGGTGAGATGATATCTGTAAAGTGCTTTACAAAATTTTAAGATACTGTATAAATGCCAGCCATTGTTGTTATTATTATTATTATCCAGGTACTTGTGGTTTTAGTAGAAAGGAGAGAGGTGAAAAAAGATGTTGTAGAGGTAGAAATGACAAGACTAGGCAAATGAATGAAATTGATATGAATGATGAACAAGAAAGAAGGACTGAAGAAAATTCCTAGGTTGTGAACCTGAATGACTGGAAAAATTGTGGTGCCCATGACAGAGGTGCTGGGTATACAAAGACAAAAATGAAAAACAGTCCTGACCTTAAGGAGGCTATATTCTACTGAAATTTTTTAAAGTAATGTTTTATAAAGGCCAACCTAAAATTCCAATAAAGAAAATGAATTTTAATGATATTTGGAGTTTGTTGTAAGTAGATTCAAAGTGTACCTTCATATATAATATTTATTCTGTAGGTTAAAATACTGTTAGAATTTTCAGTTAAATACTTGAAAATAAGGAACACTTTACTGCCTATTTTTCATTTTATAAAATTCATCACAAACATGAAAAGTAATTTTTTGCTGTCATTTACCCTTTTTTATACAGCATTTAGTCATGAACTACAAAATGCCTTTTCTTTTTTTTTTTTAAGGATTAATTTTTCATGGCTAAGTCTTTCAAGTTTAGTATCAGTCCAAATACAACTTAAAATATTTTTACACACTAACATGACATTTAGCATCTTCTTAAAGTAATGATTCTAAATGAAAAAAAAAATGGTGCCTAAATGATGACAAAATATTGAATGTGTAGTTTGTTGAGATTGAGAGATGTTTTGAACCATTCTGCATGAAGTAGGCAAAAGACCCAAAGAATCAGAGCTTCAAATGTCCTGTTGACAATTTTCCTACTGCCTCCTACAACATTTTTTCTTTTATTTTAAAGCAATTTGTCACAAGGATCCTAATCTACAAAGCAGTTTTTTGTAGCCCTTGAAATAACTATTGTGGGTCACTGGAAAGTGACTTGAAGCCCTTCCTCCACTATACATGACAGGGCATGTTTCTTTTTTACCGTTCTTAGCTACAAAGTTGAGGTATTCTAGTTTGTTTTTAAAATGCTACAATAAACTATAATATAAAATGGACATTCAATTCAACCATTATTTATTGAGGGCCTACTATATGCCAGGAGCTGTGCTAGGGAGATAAATCTGTATCTGATTCAACCCTAGAAAACATTCCTAAGTGTCCTTGGACATTTGATAGTATCCTATTTGTTGTGTTTGTGTTCATCCAGCCCTTGTTACAGTATTAAAGTTTTTCACTAAATGAAGTAACATGAACTTTAGAGTTACTTTAGCTTAGCACAATTCATGGCATATTGTAAGTGTTTAACAAATGCTCTGTCTACCTATCTACTTACCTAATCAGGCTCTTTATACGCTGTAGCTGCTTCTGTGAAGTACTTAAGTCAGTTTTAAAGATCTATTATGTAATCTTAAGTGGAGAGATAGATAAATCACATTACTGAATTGTAACAATGTGTATATAACAAGATGTCAGGGTTTCAGAAATTTGAGCCAGAGGGTTTGTAATGCCAAATGAAAAAGCACACACTGTGTGAAGACCAGTCATAATATGATCATATGATCACAGATTAGAAATCTTTTGGGAGTCGTCTTGATCTCAACAACAATTAAAAAAGATTAAAAAACAATGCACCTTGTATCACTTGCAGGCTGAGAAGAAATCTGCTTGTGAGCAGAGTTATCCCTTAAGGGAGCACATAGAGTGAAATCATTCCTAAACCGTGCTTAACCCATTTCTCTGACATCCTATCCATTCAGTTTACTCCAGCACTCCTATCTACTCATGCTCTTTCTCTCAGTGCAAACACACATGGGCACACACATGTTTAAACAGGAGCCCGAAAGAAATAAAGCTAAGATGGCAGCACCGAGATTGCTGCAGCAGCAGCTTTCATCGGGGTTGGAAAAATTAAAGCAAAGCAGTCACCATCCTGCCATTTCCCACCGTTCTTGAAGTAATAGCAATCAGTGTACACAGTGGTCAGGAATGCGAGAACAGCAGCAGCAAGAGCTCTCAAGGGCGGGAGGAAGGTTTGGTTGGTAGATATAACCGAGACATTACGAGAAACACACCCTTAGACTGCAGCAGCTGCAGTCTGGAACATAGAGGGCTACTCCCTGCAGCGTCAGCTGTCTCTTGCCCAAGGAGCACCAGGATGCGTGGCCCCTGGTTCTTCCGACCCTCGGATGTCCCTTGGGAAGGAGGGTGTGACACAGATCGTTCTCTCTCTCTCTCTCTCTCTCTCTCTCTCTGTCTCTCTGTCTCTCTCTTTCTCTCTCTCTCCCTTTCTTTCCCCCTCCCTCTCTTATTCTTGCACGGCTCTCCTCTCCCCGCCTTTCCCGGTGGGAAGTCTTTCAAGGTGCCCTGCTGCTACGGTTAGAACTGAAAGCAAGAGCAGTGCAGGGGCAGGAAGAAGAGGGGGGAAGAAAAGGCTGCATCGACTTCCAGTTTACATCAACTACTGCCGCTGTTGTAGTATGAAATCTCGCCAACCGCAACACCGACAAGGCTCGGATGCCCAGCAAAAGGAGCATGTGTGCAAGGGTGCACGCATGCTCAGGAGAGCCTCCTACAGCCCAGCAGTTTTCGTTGGGACAATTCCACTTACCGGGTTTTAGTTGCACCCCGAAGGCTCAAGAAAGCACCCGTCAGTGATTGAAGCGGCGATTTAAAAAAAAAAAAAAAAGGCAAGAAGCTAGGAGCATAGGAGGAACCATGAGTTAAACGTCTCTAGTCTTGATTAGTCTTCATCTGAGTCTTTCAACAGGCCTATCTTCATCCCAGGGGTGGGCTGTTTGCTGACACATGCCTGTCATTACCTGAGTCCACAATCTCATCCATTCCCTTGGCTTCAGATGGCACTTCTATTCAAGAGATACACATAGTTTCATTAGTAGCCCAGTGCCTGGCACATAGTAGACGCTTAATGTTTATTGATTGATTGAAGTAATCTTCCTCACTTCCTTCTCTCTCTTCCTCCCACATTCAGTCAAGTGCGTTCCATCCTGTCTCTCAAAGTGCTCTTCTTTCCATCCTTTCTTTTCCAGTCTTATTGCCACCACCCACGGTTCAAATGCTAATTATTCTTACCTGGATTATAGGAAGAGCTTTCTGACTAGTCTGTCGGGTCTGCAGCCCAGCTGGACTACTTCTTATGTCTGGATCTTATCTTGTACTTTCCTATCTCCCTGTTTTTGTGCACAACAACTCCCCCATCCCACCTCTGCTTGGAACACTCTACCTTCCCCAGTCTTTGCACATTGAATTCATTCTCATTCAAGGACCAATGAAAGTGTCACCTTTTACCTTGGTCTCCCTTGATCTGTCTAGCTAAAAAGTGATACCTTATCTTTCCTGAAGAGAAATCTTTTCGGACTCTGCTATGCATTTAACCATTTTCTAACTTGCAATATACTGTTATCTGTCTTCATGGCTTATCCTTCTGGTGGACTGCAAGGTCTTTGAGGACAGGTACTATATTGTTTTTCATCTTTAAAGCCAGCTTCTAGGATGGGCGGCTGGGAGGTGAAGCATATAGAGTGCTGGGCCTAGAGTCAGGAAGATTAATCTTCCTAAATTAAAATCTGGCCTCTGACACTGACTAGCTGTGTGATCCTGGGCAAGTCACTTAACCTGTTTGCTTCAGTTTCTACGTAAGATGAGATAGAAAAGGAAATGGCAAACCACACCAATATCTCTGCCAAGAAAATCCCAGATGGGGTCACCAAGAATCTGACAAAACTGAAACAATATGACAACTAGTGTGCTGTGTTAAACAGTGACATCTAGCACAGTGCTCCGTATCTTGTTGGTGTTTGATATTGAATTGAACAAACATACATGATTACTGAGCCCCTGGAAGAATCATAACTTATAGTTCCCACCAAAAATTTAGCTTCCGTGTCCAGAATTTAGGTCTACATGAGTGAACGTGAACCTTCAACCCAGTGTTTGAGTTGAGCATTTAAGTGTTAGAATACATGAATTTATTCACCTCCTCCCCATACACACTACATGTTCAACTCTCTCTACTCCTCACTTTTATCTGTGTACACATATTTCATTTAAAATACTTAAAGATGTTGAACATTTATAAAAAAGATAAATCTCGTTTTTAACTGACTGGCACACAAATGACAAGAACAAAGTCTCCCATTAATATAGGGAAGGTGCCATGTCTTATTTTGCAGATCTCCTCCAGCACAGAACACAATACTTTGCACATAGCAAACACTTAATGTTTGTTGAATTAATGAAGTCAAAATGACTCATTAATTGGCATGTCTACTTATTCTTCATAAAACTTACAGCACTGTCTTTCAAAAAGGCCCCTAGAATTTATTTTATCTTTTCAGGTGTGTGCTGTCAAATAAGCTTCTCTAATCTATCTATGAAGAAACATACCCACTATTTTGTGTGTGGGTTGCTAAAACCTACTGCATTATTTGTGGTACTTTCTTTCCCTTCATTCCAGAGGCCTGCCTAGTGGTTGCTTGCATACAAATGCAAGTCATCCATTCTAATTTTAATAGTAAAAATAAGACAGGAAAGCCTTTTCTTACCTTGACCTACTAAGCAAACATATACCCATTTAAAACAAAGATGAAAACAGATCTTAGATCCTGAGTGATTTAATCTTCAATGTAAACTCACAGAGGAGATCTTGTATGCCAGTAAAAAGAAGGAAAATTACTCCGGGAAAAAAGCATAAATAAGAGGGATGTTTAGTAGGAAGCCAAGAAATCATTGTAGAGAAAGCTGAGGGTTGTAAACAAGTCAGGTAGGAAATAACTACGGCAATTAGAGGGCTAAGTATGAGTATTTTTTACCAAACTCACAATGGAATAATTCAGTACAGGGAGTTGATGTGTTAAAATGTCCACAATTTCTTGCCTTATTATTATTGAATTGACAAGATTTGCTATCTTTGATTTGGGTCTTTTCTCTGATCTTAACCCATCATTCTAGCCTTATTTGTTCGTTTTGGTTGTTGTTCAGTCATGTCTGACCTTTGTGACCCCATTTGAGATTTTCTTGGTAAAGATAAAGTGGCTTGCCATTTCCTTCTACAGCTCATTTTACAGATGAGGAAACTGAGGTAAACAGGGATAAGGGTCACACACGGCTAGTATCTGAGGTCAAATCTGAACTCAGGTCTTCCTGACTCCAGGTTGGGTGCTCTCTCCACTTCACCACCTCGCTGTCCCTTATTTATTCAATACAGGGAAATAAATGAAGTGTCCAAGTGGGGACTGTTGTTCACCCTTGAGTTCTTTTTAGCTATGATTTCCATAGCCAGGATTGTGGGTGAAAGAAGATATACTCTTGATTATGGAAAGAGGATCAGTCATCAATATGACTGATCTCTCAACTATAGGACACTGACTTATGGGTGAGATATTAAATATGTAGAAGATAGAAGACACGGTTGTAGGATTTAGAGCTGGAAAGATAATTTAACTCTCACATATTAAAGATGATGAAATTGAGGCTCAGGTAAGTTGTAATGTCCTAAGTCACAAGGTAGGTAGGTAAAGATACAGCTGAGACTAACTCAGGTCCTTTGACTCCTAGTTCTCAAAGAATCTAACAACATCCACATCAGAGAAGAATACTAAAGAACATTTCTAAAGCTACAAATATTCATATGCAAATTAATGCATTGTGAACAGATTGGGTAGTAAGGGGTTAGTTTAAACACAGATTTAAAAGGAATTATTGAAATGAAGTGGAGTTAATCCGAGAAGGCTTCTTGAAAAAGGTGAAATTGTCCTAATCTTGAACTAAGGGAGGGACACTGATTCACTTTGAGGGGGAGAACATTTGCAGTGAGGCAACAGAGATTTATCTAGCAGGTTTTGCACGGAAGATGCCAAGCATGTAACTTGATTGAAATGGAGAAACTGATGAAGCAGCTAGGTGGCGCAGTGGATAGAGCACCGGCCCTGAAGTCAGGAGGGCCTGAGTTCAAATGCGGCCTCAGAGGAAACACTTGACGCTAGCTGTGTGACCCTGGGCAAGTCACTTAACCCCAATTGCCTAAAAGGAAAAAAAAATGTAAAAAAAAAACAAAAGAAATGGACAAACTGAGTTAGGGACTAATAAGAAATGGGGTCAGAAAGATAAGGGGATGGGATGGGATGGGATGGGATGGGATGGGATAGGGCCATGAAGGCAGTTGATAGGAAGCCGTGGAGGAGAGGTAGGTGAGGGTGGCCTTAAAAAAAAAAGCTCTGTGTGTGTGTGTGTGTGTGTGTGTGTGTGTGTGTGTGTGTGTGTATGCACATTCAGGAATTAAAACCAATAAATTCCAAAGCTTTCGGAAGACAAGACTTGATCTCGGACAGTATGGTGTAATGGGAAAAGGACTGGACAGTCAAGAGACCTGAGCTCCAGTTGATCCTGTTCTGTCCCCCAACTCATTGACTCTGAGTTGCGCAGGTCCTATTCATCTCTCTGGGCCCCGGTAGCAACGCCTGTTAAATGACAGAAATCGATGGCTTTCAGATGGCCCCCAGTCTATGGTAAAGGAGGGTCTTTGAACCTAAGGTGGAATTAATACGGTTGATAGTCATTCCATTACATTCGGCGCACAGTTATTAAGTGCCTATTTTTTGCAAAGCACAAAGGTGCTCAAGGAACTGGGGAGACGGTAACCTTCTCACTTGCCTCCTCCTAGGCTTTGGCGCCTCCACCCCTTTCCCCGGGCTAACAGTGACAGCTAACCCTTCCGTGGTTCGCCGGCACTTTCCATATTCTCGTCCACGAGCTGCCTCTAAAAACCGGAGAAGTGGATTCCTTTCGTAGCCACCCAGCTCCAGGCTCGCTGCACAGGGGAAGGGAGTCGAGACGCGTTAGTGTTACTGAGCATGTGTGAGGCCTTGCGCATGCTCCTGGCATCGAGCTGCTTCCCGATGCAGGCAGTGGCAGCGGCAGCGGCAGCGGCAGTAGCAGCTGCAGCGGCGGCAGCGGCAGCAGCAGCGGTTGCTTCCAGCCACGGCCAGGGTGGCAGCGGGCGTAGCAGAAGCAGGCTGAGCAGCGGTGCCTCCTCCTCTCACTCCCCGGCGCGACGGGGTTAGATGAGCGGCTCCGGTAGTGGCGACGGAGGCGCGGGGGGGAGGAGGAGAAGGAGGAGGAGGAGGAGGAGATCGTCGTCGTTGTCTCCGTCTCCCTCTGGCAGGGAGTGAAGAGGCCGCGGTCAGCGCCCTCGCCAGAGCCGCCGCTGCCGCCGCCGCCGTCGTTGGGCAAGGACTGCGTGTGCGTGTGCGCGCCTGTGCAGGGGCAGCCGGGCCCCGGCGGGCCTCGGCCGCCGAGGCGGGGAGGAGGCGGCGGCGGCGGCTGAGGCGGGGAGGAGGAGGAGGAGAAGGCGGAGGAGGAGGAGGAGGCGGAGGAGGATGATGTGTGCAGCGACCGCCTCCCCAGCCGCCGCCGCCGCCTCCTCGGGTCTCGGCATGGAGGGAGGCTTCTTCCCGGTGTCCTGCCCGGCGCCGGGGGCGCTGCTGATGTCGGGCCCCGAGGGCTCCGCGGCGGCCGCCGCTGCAGCCGCCGCCGCCTTGGGGCTGGGGCTGACGCTCTCCGACTCTCGGAGCCACTACCAGCTGCTGCTGTCGGGCCGGGCCCTGGCCGACCGCTACCGGAGGATCTACACTGCCGCGCTCAGCGATCGCGAGCAGGGAGGCAGCGGCGCGGGGCACCCGGGCTCCAGGTACGGGACCCCCTCCCTGTGCCTGTGCGCCGTGTGTGGGTGGGTGGGGGGGGTGCATGTGTTGCGTTTGTGTGCATGAGTGTATATGTGCATGTGTGTGTGCGCGTGTATGCATGAGTGTATATGTGCGTGTGTGCGCGCGCGTGTTCTCACCCCCCACCCCACCCCCAAGTGAGAATTAGCGCTTTCTTGAAGGGCGCTTTCTCCGTCGCAGTTAAACTTGGCCCCTGGAGATGCTACGTGGTGCACCGTTAGACCGTTTTATGTTGGAGGTGGAGGGCGTCTCCTGGGGAGGGGAGGGTGCAGTGGCTGCAGTTCCTCACCCTCAAGGGTGGATGGGGGAATGAGAGAGGAAAAGAAGAGAAATTGGAGCCTCTGTGGGGCCAACGGTGCGGGGTGGATTCATAAATCCCATACTTATGCTTCCTTTAGAAATATAAAGAGAAGCTGGTATTGGCCTTTGGCAAAGGGGGAGGGTCGGGTCGGGAACGGGCTGGTAGTGTTTATGCAGAGGTAAGGCACGAAATCTAAAATTGACAAGTCGGAGGTGGGAAAGGTAATTCTGAGGTGGCAGGTTTTGTTCTTGCAAGCAAGCAGAGCCTCGTCTTTTCCCTTCTCCCCCCGCCTCTTTTACTGTCATTTTCATTGAATGGATTCGACCAACCATCGTTTTCTCCCTTGTGCGGTTCGGTAGCAGAGCAGAGGGCAGGCATTGGAGTGATGTGATATTTTAAGGTAGAGCTGGTGGCAAGGTTGGAGCATAAAGCATATTAAAAAGAATAGCAGGTAGCATTTTGAGAGGTTTAGAAACAGAAAGATGAGGACAGAAAGTGATCTAAATGTGTGGGATACTTTAAAAAATATTTTAGAGGTAAATGTAAATGTTGATTATCTTAGGCCTTGCTTTTTCCTGGACCAGGAGTGTTTTTTTTTTCCAGCTGCTCTTGTGTTTTGACAGCAGCCCTGCCTTTTCTGTCTTCTACTGTGCTCTTCTCTATGGTACTATTAGGCAGATAGAGTGGAGGGCCACTCTATCAAAGAAAGTGAAAATTGAATGCAAGTGCCAGAAAATGTGACAACTAAAAGAGAGGGTGGCTGGTAGGGATTCCTCCATCGTCTGCTACCTTCTAGATCTTCCCTTGATCCTTGTCCAGTTTCTATGTTCTGAAGCTTCCTTGTTGCCTTTAGGGGTAAGTTACTTTCATTTTCTTTTTTTCTTTTTCTTTTTTAAACTAAGGCCTTTCTTTGCTAAGGAATCTGCCACTGTTTCTCTTCTCCTAGTCCCTGCATGCCACTTACTCTGAAAGAGAGTGACAGTCTATTTCACTGATTTGGAATCTAAAACAGTAACTGGGAGTTGACCTTTTCACTTTACAGGGTATCTTGTTTTGAGGTAAGCTTGTACTTAGGTAAAGGCTACAGTAAAAGATTTTTTTTTAAAAATGAACTACCATAAATAGGTGGCCAATTTTATATATTTAGTATTTGTACAATTCTGTATCTGTCAAAATAAATGGAGTGGAGCTAAATTGAAAGGAAGATTTCATTGTGGTTTCTGTATTTAATTTGAGGGAACAAGTATTGTTATTTTCCTTATGACTATGTCAACTTTTGTTGTTGTTTTTATTTATGGTGTTGGAGATCAGGGGCACATGACTTTGACATGTCATGGTTTTGTGTATGAGTAGCACCCTATGCTATCCAGAACAACAGGGCAGGACCAATTCTTGTACAAGTATCATTCAAAACAGAGAAACATACACCTGCTCTGTAGAGAGATGACATTTTTTTCCCTGAAGCTAGTATAATTTCAACCTGATATTTATAGCTAGCATTTATATGGCACTATAAAGTTTGCAAAGTACCTTACATGTTAATTCAGTTAATCTTTATAAGAACTTTGTGAAGTAGCTGCTGTTTTTAGCTCTATTTTACAGATGAGGAAACTGAGACAGAGATTAAGTGATTTGCCCAGAGTCACACAGCTAGTGTTTAACCCAGATAATTGGAACAGTGCAGGTATCTTGCACCTTTGAAAGCCTTTGTCACATAGTCTAAACTGTATGAATATGTTGGCTCAGAATCCTTCAATGATTTGTAACTGCTTCATGTGTTTTTTTTAGTAATATAAACTAAAAGTTAAAACAGTCTGTTTAAAATATTTCACATATAATTCAAAGACCTGAGATAGAATTGGTTTGATTCAACAAATTGCCATGAAGCAGTTTTATGAAGTACTTTAGCTAAAAAAAAAATATTAATCACCTGGTGGCTAATCTGTTAATGAACTTTTCCAGTTATAGCTGGTCAGTACTGAAGTAGGTTGCCATATGAAACAGTTTCAGAAAGCACTTTAGCTTTAACAAAATTAATTACCTGGTAGCCAATTTGTTAATGAACTTTTCCAGAGTTAGCTAGTCTTGTCCAACAGATGTAGTCCATTGTCTGCCCTTTCCTGTTCTGTCCTTAATGCTTCTTCAGCTTGCTGAAGACTTGCTGTGTTCTACTGGAATAGCATTTGAAAAGCTAGTCAGTCACCTTCATTTTACAATGAGGCATGAAGACAACCTTAGGTCAAAGATGAACTGTTGGCTTCCCGAGGTATGCTATAGAAAAGATTCATATTGAGGTTAAACTTGATGACCTCAGAATTCCTTCCAATTCTGAGATTCTGTGAAAAATAACCTTTTCAATATTAAGATTTGTATAAAGCTACTTAACAGTTTTAACTCAAGGTAAGCATAATTAGTATAAGATCCACTTGCCTTTAATTTGTGGTGACTTTTTTTTTTGTCCTAGCTGTTAGCTAAAAGTAATGTAGGAATGATCTCAGATGCTGAATGATATATTTAAGGAAAGGTCTTAAACCAAAATTAAATCATGCCATATCACTTCCTAAAGTCAGATAAATTTTTATATGTTGATTTTTCAACTACATTATACTCAGAATGGTTAAAGCATCAGTTTCTTTTTTGTTGTTTTTTTTTTTTACCAATATTCTTAATTACCAAACTTTCCAGATAATTTTAGAATATTAGAAATTATAAATTTTTATCATGTTATTGTGTAAATAAGGAACTGTTATTGACACTTCACTGTTATCTTAAGCATGGCAATCCTGTAAAAATAGTGTTTTTATATATATGTGTGTGTGTGTGTGTGTGTGTGTGTGTGTGTATATATATATATATATAATGTATATATATTAAGCAATTGGGGCTAAGTGACTTGCCCAGAGTCACACAGCTAGTAAGTGTTATGTGTCTGAGGCAGGATTTGAACTCAGGTCATCCTGACTCCAAGACCGGTGCTCTATCCACTGCTCTACCTTGATGCCCTGGTGTTATATTTTAAAATTTTCCATTAATAAAATGAGAGCTGATTCGAGTAGTTTAGGAAGGCCTGGATTTATATTACTTTTAGAGATTGTTTTTATATTTCCAGTCCTAGAGATTGAGGAATTTAAAAATTATATAAAATATGTACTTCAAGATAAGGCACTTATTTCAGCTATTTGTCATATCCATCAATGGATGTGCCTATTTGTCATTCTGCCTGATAGAAATAGACTTGCAAGAATGTCAAAGAAACTTTACTTACAGGACACAGACAATAGAAGTAAGACACAACTTAGGGGAACCAAACATAGGATGTCCGGGGAACTGAAGAAGTAGATCAGACCTGAAGAAGATTCTAGAGAGGAATGGTTCAATAATGAAAAATGATGGTGGGAAAGATGTTTGATACCAGGTTCATCAGATTCTGTTGGCTCAGATGTTCAAATGCCTGCTTGTAGACATTCATGTGGATAGACAAATGTATAGATGTAAATAATGGCACATACTGATATTCACATTAAAGGATATCAGACCTCTTTCATTGTAATGTGATTTATTTCCCGTCTTTAAAGAGAAAAGGCTATGACTTTGTAGGAGAGGAGAACCCAAAACCATTACCACTGCAGGCAGGAAGAAATAGAAGATGCAGCATTTTGGAACAATACATTGTCATAATGCAGGATAGGGAAGGAAATGGTAAAAACAGTAGTATGAAATAAAAAGAAAAATCTGTAGGCTCCAGATGAAATTAATTTGTTACTTCAGAATAGGCTACAGAAAAATATTCTCATCTGCAAATCATTGATCATTATTGTTATTTGTACATATAAGTAAGCCTGATTTTATTTTCTTTTTGTTTGCTCTATCTGAAGTGTTTTTAAAACATGTTATCTTTGTTTGGGCTCAAGTTTAGTTCCAAGGAATTTCACTTTAATTGTACATGTTGCAGATGACATTTTGATGACTTTTGAACAGATTCAAGTGCTTTGCACATAAATATGCATCAAATAAATGTTGAGTGAATGAAAGTCATGAAATTGGGTAATGCACACTTGGTTTTGGCACATATGAGTGCCATTTTGTGTGGAGAAAATGCAAAGAACATTGGTCAAAGTAACTTCTAATAGTCACTGTCCCAGTCTTTTTCTGTTAGGCAACAACATACAGTAGACCTCATACCTTCAGTTAAAATGCAAGGTGAATGACTATGAAAGAAATGCTAGGACAGAAACAAATGGGAATTTTAGTTTGCTATAAAGTTAGGATAGTAATATTTGTGTGTATTGATTTAATAAAGGTGACAGGAGTACATTCAGTCATCAAATAGTGATTACTCTGCTCATGTCTGGAGGTTCTTAAGTCATAAAACCATAGGATTTAGATCTAATTGGTTCCTTGGAAAATATATAATCTTACCCTTTTATTTTCAGATTAGGAAACTGAGGCCTAGAAAGATTTAGTGTGAAGTAAGGTAGTAAGTAGTAGAACCAGAATTTGACCCCAGGGTCTCTGACTCCAAATCTAATGCCCTTTTGACTCTACCATTTTACTCTTTTCCATGTGTGTCTGTTCTTAATAACTCAGATAATCAGTCTGCCCTGGGGTAGAAACATCTCTTTTACTTTTTTATGGTACTAACTTTCTTAATTTCTTTCAGGAACAGGGTTGGGTGTGGCATCCTGTATTAGTAATCATTTCTGATGTATAACAGGGTATTTTGCATTTTTTCTTTCAGCTTGTTAAAAAAGTTTTCCGTGTGTTGTCAAGCTGATTTCCTGTGCCTTGAAAATTGATATATTAGACTTAATGAGCCATAAGTCTTCTAATTTCATCTGCTCTAAAGACAGATTCTTAAAAAATCTCTGACTACTTCTTTAATATAAATCACATAATTTGAATCTACTTGGTTTATAATTTGATTATTATTCAGTTAAATTTTAATCATTGTTATTTGGCCTCATTTAGCTTTGAGAGAAAGAATAGCATAGTGGGGGAAAAAAAACACTGAATGTGGAGTCAAAGATTGAAATTCTAGATCTACCATTAACAGCTTTTGTTACCTTAGACAAATTCTTTTACCTCTCTGAGGAGCATAGGATCAGATTTATATCAGAAAGTTTCCTCAGAAGCCACACTCTTGATTTTATAACGTCACAAATTTAAGTTTTGAAGTAGGATTTGAACCCAAGTCCTTTGCAGAGCCAGCTCTCCTTCCCATAGTTTTTCTTATCTGTAAAAGAAGGGGAGGGGCAGCTAGGTAGCACAGTGGATAGAGTACCAGCCCTGGAGTCGGGGACCTGAGTTCAAATGTGACCTCAGATACTTACTAGCTGTGTGATCCTGGGCAAGTCAACCCTGCTTGCCTCGAGAAAAGGGGGGGGGGGGCGTTGGCTCCCAAGGTCTCTTCTAGCTCTAAATCTATGATACCTTGAAAATTGCCATAGATTCTACTATCAAAGAATGGAGATAAATGGTACAGTGGAAAGAGTGTTGGCTCTGGAATCTGAGGACCTCAGTTCAAATTTTTCTTCAAACATTTACTATGTCCTTAGGGAAATTATTTAACCTTCCTGGACCTTAGTTTATTCAACTATAAAATGAGGGGGTTAGACTAGATGGTTTCTAAAGTGTCTTTTGGCTCTGGATCTTTATAATCCTATGATTCTATGATTATAGTCATCTGTATATTTACCATATCTTATTAACTGATAAGTACCATGTGTCTTATCTAAACTTTATATCATTCTCCAATACCTAGTAAAATGTTTGCTCTTTCATCATGTGTAATAACTGGCATCATTCTCAATCATCTTCAGCTACAAAACTAAAGGAAGTGGTCTCAGAGACACATTTAATGTAAATTTTCATAATTATAATGTAGGTATTAAAGTTATCAGTATTATATAATTTTTGTTTTCAAGCTCTGATATTATTATCCATTTACTTTTTTGCATAGGAATTAATGGAGCCTTGAAGGAAGGTAGTTATTTCATAAGTCCAAGATGATGAGGGAGAGCATTTCAGGTCTGTTTAAAGGAAATAAGGGAGAACATGATGTGTTACATATGTTGCTGTTCAGTCATTTCAGTTATGTCAACTCTTTGTCACCCCATTGGGGGTTTTCTTGACAAAGATATTGGAGTGATTTGACATTTTCTTCTCCAGCTTGTTTTAAAGATGAGGAAACCGAGGCAAAGAGGGTTAGGTGACTTGCCCAAGGTCACACAGCTAGTAAGTGTCTGAGGCCAGATTTGAACTTAGAAAGATGAGTTTTCCTAACTCCAGGCCCCCTGAACTCTTATTCTGTACTACACCTAGCTGCCTCTAATGTTGTCTATAGGGAGTAGCAAATAAGTCAGTCAGGTTTCCTGGAACTTAGAATTCATGATCTTCCCATTGTGCTTTGATTCATTTAAGTGGTACAGTGGATAGAGCTCTGGATTTGAGCCACAATACCTTGGAATCCTGTCTCTGACACTTACTAGCTTTGTGACCCCAGATGGATAAGCCAGTTAGTCTCTTAGCCTCAATTTCCTCATCTGGGAAATGGAAGCGAATAGTAACTTCAGCATTTACCGCATAGATTTGTGAGGATCAGATGAGATAAAGTGCTTTGCAAACCTTAAGACACTATATAAATGTCCATTATTTTTTATGGTCATGTTGACTAATGGGGACCAGGGACTCTTAATGGGTTTTTTGTGTGTCATGGATCCCTCAGGTGTTATTAGAGAAACCTATGTACCCTTCTCATGATTAGTGTTTTCAATGCATAAAATAAAATACATTGGGATTACAACAGAAACTGATTATGTTGAAATACAGATGTTAAAATATTTATATTATTGAGCAGCTAGGTGACCCAGTAGATCTCTATCCTATTATCTATTATCCCTGAGCCTGGAATCTGGAATATCTGAGATCAGATCTGGCCTTCAGATACTTAACTAGCTGTGTGACCCTAGGCAAGTCACTAATCTGTTTGCTTCAGTTTCCATATCTGTAAAATGGTGATAGTAATAGCATCTACCTGGAAGGGTTGTTCTAAGGATTACTTGAGATAATAATTGTAAAGTGTTTAGCACAGTGTCTGGCACATAATAAGCACTATATAAGTGTTAGCTATTATTATTGTTATTATTATAAGAGTTAGTGGATTGACCCAAGATTAAGAACTCCTGGTCTAGATAAACCCACTTCATATTCAGATAAGGAGAATTGGAAAGGAAATGACTTGCACAGAGACATGTAAGTAGAAGGTATAGTGACAAAACTACTGGATTTGGTGTCCAAAGACCTGGATTCCAACCCAAACTGCTCCCTTTGTGTCTTTGGACAAGTCATTTCACCTCTCCATTGGTAAAATAAGGGTGTCAGACTAGATGATCTTTAAGTTCCTTCAGTCCGATGACTACAGATCTGTAGGTATTACCTGACTTCTCTGAACCTCAATTTCTTCACTATGAAATGAAGATAACAGTACTACCTGACTTATTTGTTGTGAGATTGAAATGAGGCATCTAGGCGTTGCAGTGATTAGAGAGCTGGACTTGGAATTAGGAAAGCCTGAGTTCAAGATCCTTACCCTTTGTGACCCTGGACAAGTCACTTAACCTCCCTCAGTCTCAATTTCCATATCTGTAAAATGGAGGGTAATAACAGCTCCCAGGGTTTTTGTGAAGATTGAGATAATAGGGACAGGTAGGTGGCACAGTGGATAGAGCACCGGCCCTAGAGTCAGGAGGACCTGAGTTCAAATTCGGCCTCAGACACTTGACACTTAACTAGCCGTGTGACCCTGGGCAAGTCACTTAACCCCATTGCCTAGCCAAAAAAAAAAAAAAAAGAAAAAAGAAAAAGAAAAAAAAAGATTGAGATAATATTTGTAAAGCACTTTGCAAACCTTCATGCAATATGTAAAAGCTTACTACTATTATTGTTATTATATGAAGTGATTTATAAATCATAAAACACTTATTCATCAGACATTCCTTAAGAGCCTACTGTATCTAGAACACTATGATAGTTGTAGGGGGACATAGAAGGTTTAGGTAAAACTGTTTGCCTCCTTAAGGGGTTTGTGGTCTAGCAGCACTACAACTCCATATTAGCTGATATCAAGTTTGTTTTTCTCTAGTTTCAAGAAACTGTCTAACTAGGTCTAGTGTTCTTGGCTAAAACTTTTTAAGATGGCATGTTCATTTACCCCCTAATGTTCTGTGGTTTCCACTTCACCAGCCAGTCATTTCCTCCTTGTTGGGCAGAATTGGGGAGAAATAGTTGTCCCACTTACTTCTGAGAAGTGTGACTACCATTAAGACAATTCATGAATGAGATAGTATATGTCCAGGTGGTAGAAGTTGCCCATTACCACTCTGTCTTGCTTCTGTGCTAGTTTTATGATGTGAATCAAGAAGTTCTCCTGTATTTCTTCCATCTATGAGAATGGTCTATAAACTTGCCCAGGGTCACACAGCTAGTAAGTGTCAGGTGTCTGATGCCAGATTTGAACTCATGTCCTCTGACTCCAGGGCAAGTGTTCTATCCACTGCACCACCTACCTGCCCCTAGGAAGAGTTTTTTAAGATGGAAGGGAGCAGGCAGTGCTTGAACCTTACTTTAATCTGAACCCATTCAAAGGCGGAACAGCATATATATATACACACACAGTTGGTTATAGAAATTCATTTTACCTAACTGGAAAGTAGGAGGGAAGGGGAAATAAGAGAAAAGGGGTGTGATAAGAAGGAGGGTAGATTAAGAGAGGAAATGATCAAAAACTAAACACATTTTTAAGGAGGGGACAGGGAAGAAAAAGTAGAAGGGGAAGAGGATAGAGGGAAATGCCTTAGCAATCATAACTGTGAATATAAATGGGATGAATTTAACCCATAAAATGGAAGCAAATAACAGAAAGGATTAGAACCGAGGGTTCAATAATATGCTGTTTACAAGAAATACACTTGAAACAGAGAGACACACACAAAGTAAAAATAAGGAGCTGAAGCAGAATCTGTTTTGCTTCAGCTAAAGTAAAAAAGGCAGGAGTAGCAAGTCTTGATCTCAGACAAAGCAAAAGCAAAAGTAAATCTAATTAAAAGAGATATTCGGGGAAAATACATTTTGCTAAATGGTACTATAGAGTAGACAATGAAGTAATATCAGTACTGGGACATATATGAACCCAATGGCATAGCATCCAAAAAAAAGGGTTTTTTGGGGGGGGTGAGGCAGTAGGGGTTAAGTGAATGGCCCAGGGTCATGCAGCTAGCAAGTGTCAAGTTTCTGAGGCTGGATTTGAAGTCAGGTCCTCCTGACTCCAAGGCATCTGCTGTGCCACCTAACTGCCCCAATTATCCAGATTTTTAAAATAAAAGTTAAATGAGTTACAGGAGGAAATAGTAAGCCTATAGTACTAGGGAACCTTAGGTTGTCCCTGTCAGAACTAGGTAAATCTAACCATTAAATAAGAAAAAAATTAAGGAGATGAATAAAACATTAGAAACACTAGATATGTTAGGTCTCTGGAGCATATTGATTGGGAATAGAAAGGAGCAATCTTTTTCTCAGCTTTACATGGCACCTTCAAAAAAATTGACTATAGAACATAAAAACCTCACAAACAAATGCAGAAAAGCAGAAATATTAAATTCACTCTCCTCAGACCATAATGCAATAAAAATTACATTCAATAAAGGGCCTTGGAAGCATAGACAAAAAATTTATTAGAAACTAAGCTAATCCTAGAGAATGAGTGAGTCAAAAAGAACAAATCATAGAAACAAAAAATAATTTCACTTAAGTGAATGTCAACAATGAGACAGCATACCAAAATTTGTGGGACACAGCCAAAGCAATACTTAGGGGAAAATTTATATCTCTAAAACCTTACATTAATAAAAGAGAGAAAAAACAGATCAACAAATTGGGCGTACAAATTAAAAAAAAAACTGGAAAAAGAACAAAAAAGAATCTCCAGTTAAATACCAAAATGGAAATACTGAAAATCAAAGTAGATGAACTAATAAATTAGGAGTGGTTTTTATGAAAAACAAACAAACAAATAAACAAAGAAAAACCAAAAAGACAATCCGACAATAAAATAGAAAAACCATTGAATAACTTGATTTAAAAAAAAAGCATACAAAATTACCAGTATCAAAAATGAAAAGTATAAATGTACTTGAAGATGACAATTATTAGGAGCTATTATGTAACTATGTACCAGTAAAATTGACAGTTTATGAAATTTGTATTTAGATAACATAAATTGCTCAGATTAATAAAAGGGGAAATAGAATACTTTAATAACTGTATGGTAGAAAAACAAATTGAACAAGCCATAAATTATATCCCTGGGGTGGGGGGAGGAAAAAAAAACCCAGGACCAAGTGGATATATAAGCAAATTCAACAAAACATTTAAAGAATAGTTAATTCCAATATTATATAAATAGTTTGGAAAAATACGTTTAAAAAAATAGTCCTACCGAAGTCCTTCTATTACACACATATAGTTTTGATACTTAAACCGGGGAGAGCAAAAAGAAAACTACAGACAAATTTTCACAATGAATATTGATTGAAAAATTTTAAACAAAACACTAAGAAGGAGATTTTAGTAACATTTCACAAAAATCATATACACTATGACCAGGTTGGATTTATACAAGTAATTCAAGGCTGGTTCAGTATTAGGAAAACTATACACATAATTGACCATATCAATAATAAAAACAACAAAAAAATCATATGATCATATCAATAGATGCAGACTTTTTTTTTAACAAAGTACAACACACATTCCTATTAAAAACACTAGAATGCTTAGGAATAAATGGAACTTTTAATATTAAGTAATATCTATCTAAAGTGAAGAGCAGGCATTATCTATAATGTGAATAAACTAGAAGCCTTTTCAGTAAGATCAGTGGTGAAGCAAGGATGTCTATCTGTTATTGCCATTATTATTTAATATTGTACTAGAAATGCTAGCTATAGCAATAAGACAAGGAAAGAAATTGAAGGAATAAGCATAGGTAATGAAGAAACAAAACTATCATTCTTTGCAGATGATATGAAGGTATACTTAGAAATCCAAGAGAGTTAACTAAAAAACTAATTGAAACAATTAATAATTTTAGCAAAGTTGCAGCATATAAAATAAGCTTACACAAATTATCAGGATTTCTACACATTACCCCCCAAAAAAAACCCAGCAGGAAGAAATAGAGAAATTCCACTTAAAATAATTCCAGACAGTATAAAATACTGGGAATATAACTACCAAAACACACACAGGAACTATATGTACACAATTACAAAATACTTTTCACAGAAATAAAAATAGATCTAAACAGTTGGAGAAATATTAATATCTCATGAGTATGCTAAGTCAATGTAAAAAAAATTACAGTAATGCTCAAATTAATTTACTTGTCAACCAAACTACCAAAGAATTATTTTATAGAGCTAGATAAAATAATAAAATTCATTTGGAGTAACAAAACATCACTAATAACAAGGGAATCAGTAACAAAAAAAGTGAAGGAAGGCAATACCAGATCTCAAACAAAGAGGTAATCATCAAAACAATATGGTACTGGATAAGAAATAGAGTAATTGATCAATGGAATAGATTAGTCATACAATGTACACAAGTAAATGACCACAGTAAACTAGTCTTTGATAAACCCAAAGATCCCAGGCAATGGAGCAAGAACTCAGTATCTGACAAAAACCACGAAATGGGTACATGATATAGACATGAAGGGTGATATCATAAACATATTACAGGAGCATGGAAGGCATTACTTCTCAGATCTATGAATAAGGGAAGAGTTCATGACTAAAGATATAGAGGATCACAGAAGGGGTAAGTAAAATGGAGAATTTTGATTATATTAAATTTAAAGAGTTTTCCACAAATAAAACTAATGTAGCCAAAATTAGAAGGAAAATCAGGAAACTGGGGAAAATTTTTATACTGGTTTCTCTGATAAAGGTCTCATCTCTCAAATATACAAGGAACTGAGCCAAATTTATAAAAATAAGAGCCATTTCCCCAGTTAATACATGGTCAGAGGATATGAACAGGCAATTTTCAGAAGAAATCAAAACTATCAATTGTCATATGAAAAACTGTTCTAAATCACTATTAATTAGAGAAATGCACATTAAAACAACTCTGAGATACCATCTCACACCCATCAGATTGGCTAACATGACAAAAAATGAAAATGACAGATGCTGGAGGGGATGTGGAAAAATAGGTACACTAATGAACTGTTTCAATCATTTTGGAGAACAATTTGGACCTACATCCAGAGAGCTGTAAAACTGTGCACACCTTTTGACCCAGCAATACCATGACTGCGACTGTACCCCAAAGAGATCAAGTAAAAGAACCTATATTTGTAGCAACTTTTTTTTTTTTTGGTGGCAAAGAATTGGAAGCTGAGGGGATGTCTATCATTTGGGCAACAGCTGAGCAAGTTGTGGTATATAATTGTGATGGAATACTATTGTGCTTAAGAAATGATAAAGGGGATGATTTCAGCTGATGCAAAATAAAGTGAGCAGGACTAGAACATTGTATACAGTAACAGCAATACAGTAATGGTGATCAACTATGAAAGGCTTAGCTACTCTGATCAAGACAATGATCCAAGAGAATTCCAAACTACTCATGATGAAAATTGCTGTCCACCTCGAGAAAGACAACTGATGAACTGAGTACAGGTTGAAGCATATTTTTCTTTCACTTTATTTTTCTTGCTTGTTTTTATTTTTCTTTTGAAACATGACTAATGGGGAAATATTTTGAATGACTTCAATGTATAATGGGTATGGTATTTCTTGCCTTCTCAACAGGTGGAAGAGGAAAAGATTTCAGAACTGAAAATAAAAATTTTAAAATAAAGCATTTTTATTGATATCTATTTTTTTTATCACCTTCCTTGCCAGTTATATCCTTCCTGCTTCTGCTACCCAGACTCATCTTTTGTAATAAAGAATAAAAAAGAAAGGGAAAAAAAGGCAGTAGAGTACAATTAACCAACATATCAGTTGGACATTTAATGCAAAAAAATTTCTCCCCCTGTTGACAGCTTCCTTCCTTTCTAAAGCTGAATTAATTTTATTAATGTAAAAGCATTTCCATTTCATGTAATTGAAATGATCTGTTATATCCATTGCCTCTGTCCTCTGTTCAATTATGAGTAAGTTTTTTATCTCAACTTTATGTCTTGATCAAATCAATTTTGTTGTTGTTGTTGTTTTTGGTTATATGACTGCAAGATTTGGAGCATCTAAAGATTTGAGTATCTAAAGAATTGAAAATGAGTACCAAAGAACAGTGTAAAGGAGCATATTGGTAATGAGTGGGCTGCAATATATAACAAATAGGGAAGAACTGGAATAACAGACATTAGGGAAGTGTATGATTGAAAAAGAACAAGGACTAGACATGTGGCAAGGACTAGGGAACCCTCCAGCATGTTGGGAGGACTGGAACAAGAGTTGTACAGGATGGATAGACATGGATGGACTGTAACCTGCATCACTGGAAAGAGCATCCTAATTGATGAACTTACAGATCTATTTAAACATGTTTATACAGTACCTTCTGAATAAACATGATAATCTGTTAGCTACTAGGAATGCAAAGATGAAGGAAGATACATACAGTCCTTGTTCTCAAGTAACTTAAAATTCAGCAATGATATATACATAGATATACATTTATGTATGTATCTCACAAATTAAAAAATAACTAAATGCCTAGGAGAAGTTAAACAGTCACTTGAATGACTCCAATAAGGAAGGGTTCACTTCTCTAGGTAGGGTTGATAGAGGAAGTGGATATTAGTAGGAGTAGAGAATAGAGGACAGATAGACTTCAGAATTAAATTTGGTAGAATTTGGGCAGCTGATTTAATGTGGGGTGTGAAGGAGAGTCAAGGATTACTTAGCTTTTGAGCCTGAGTAACTGGGAGACTCCAGCCTTAGAAATAAGATTATAAGAGAAAGGGCAGTTTTTAAAAGGAAGATGAGTAGAATGAAATGACTACTAGATTTAAAGTTAGAGAACATAGGGTCAAGTTCTGGCTCAGTGATTATTAACTCTGTGATGCTGGCTAAGTCACTTAACTTTTCTAGGTCCCATTTTCCTTTTCTATAAAGTCAATTTGGATTAATGTCCATCCTCGGATATTATCCCATTTTATGAATCAGTAAGCTGAGACTCAGAAATTGAGTGACATGTCCAGGATCACACCACTATTGTCTGAGGTGGGATTCTAACCCATTTCTTTGTTGATGTAATTAAATAATCTCTAAGGTTCCTTCTAGTAAAGCCTATGATACTATGTTGAGTTCAGTGTGGGGTAAGCTGGAAATCTAAAAGGATATATTTGAGAGGTAGGAAGGAAGTTCAAGGGAGAAATCCAGGCTGGAGATTAAAAAAAAGAGGGGGGGGAGTCATTTTAATAAAGCTGATAGTTGAAGCCATGAGATGAATGATATTGGTAAGGGGGTTGACAGAAGAAGATTGAGGAGAGATCCTTATGACATTCTGTCAACAGCAAGGCAAGGTGGGGGTGGTGAAGCCAGCAGTGAAACTAGTGGTGTTGAAGAGGAAAGGCTGTAGGGAGGATCAGTAACAAGTAGTGGTGGATTGCTGTGGCATCAGCTAAAGAAGTAAGATTTGGTCTTGTGGCTAAGGAATGTTAGTAAGTTGCAGACTTAACAATAATTTATACACATAAAGGCAACATTTGTTGACTGATAAGAGGTAATATGGTGTGGTATAAAGAATAACTGGAAGTAGAATAAGAAGATTGATTCATATTCCAGTTCCACCCTTTGATATGTGACCTTGAACTATTCACATGTCTTATCTAAGGCTTAGTATCTTTAAATCTACAATAAAATGAAATTACCATTGTATTACCTGCTTTATACGGTTGTTAGTATTAAATGATGTAACATATTCAAAGTGCTTTGTAATTGAAAAGAACTATTATAAATATCATCACATTTTCATTTGTATATATGTTTCTACACATATATTTGTGTAATAGGGGGTACACATACCAGACCTCGTTACATTTGTCATTCTGAGGAACTAGTTTTCAAAGAATGAAATTGGTTTAATACAGAGTTCACCATTGTGAGAACCAGAGGCAAAGATTAGGAACTGGAATTTATACATGAGAAATTGGTCATCAGGTAAGATAATACAGACTGTTGGCATTGACTTCCCTGTATTCTCTATCTCCTGATCACATGCTGACTTGTAAATAACCTGTTATCATGGGCAAAGGCAGTGTCAGAGAGTAGCTTGAATAAGAACCACAACTGATCCTAGAAATTTGTCATGGGGATCAATTCCGAAATGCTTTCTGTATCTAGTTCAGAGAAAGGAGATGAAGGGGGATCAGGAAATATTTTCTGTAGGTGAAAGCACTAGAGTTGAATCTTGAAGCATGATAAAGATTCTAAGAGGTGAAGGTGTGAAGGAAATGCATGTAGTGTATAGGGTACAGTACAGTGGCAGGATATAGAAATGCCAAGTTTGGAGAACTGCAAGCAGGCAAGTTCAACTGGAACAAAAAGTTCATAAAGGGAAGTAATGTGAAATAAGACTGGAAAGGTCAGTTGGAGCCAGGTTATTAAGGGCGTTATTTATTAAGGGCCTTTTCTTTTTCTTCTTCGTTTTTAATTTTCTCTTTCAATTTTATTTTATATTCAGTCTCCCCACCCATTGAGAAGGCAAGAAATAGAAATATGAAATCATGCAAAACAAATTTCTGTATTAGTCATGTTTCAAATTTAAAAAAAGAAAAAAAATATGCTTACATCTTTACTTTGAATTCATCAATATTCCATCTGGAGGTAGATAGCATTTTTATCATTAGTCTTTTGGAGCTATGTTGGGTCATTGTGTTGATTAGAGTTACTAGTCTCTCACAGTTGATTACAATATTGCTGTTACTGTGTAAATTGTTGTCTGGTTCTACTTCTTCTCTTTTCATTGGTTCATATAAATCTTCCCAGGTTTTTCTGAAACCATCCTCTTCATCATTTCTTACAGAGTGATAGGTTCCATCACAATTAATACTACAACTCATTCAGCTATTCCCTAGTTGATGGGCTTCCTCTCAGTTTTCAGTTCTTTACCATCACAAAGAGAGAGGCTATAAATATTTTTGTACATTTAGGTCCTTTTCATTTTTCTTGGACCTCTTTGGGATATACTAGTGATATTGCTGGGTCAAAGGGTATGTACAGTTTTATAGCTTTTTGGGCATAGTTCCAAATTGCTTTCCAGAATGGTTGGACTATTCACAGCTTCCCCAGTAGAGTCTATTTTTTCCACATTCCCTCCAGCATTTGTCATTTTCCTTTCTTGCCATATTAGCCACTCTGATGAGAGAGTATCTCAGAATTGTTTTAATTTGCATTTCTCCAATAATTAGTGGTTTAGGGCATTTTTTCACATGAATATTGATAGGTTTGACTTCTTCCTCTGAAATCTGCCTGTTCATATCTCTTGACCATTATCAATCGGTGAATGGATCTTATTCTTGTATTTGGCTCATTTCTTTATATATTTGAGAGATGAGATCTTAACAGAGAGAATTGTTGCAAAGATATTGAACCAGTTTCTTGCTTTCCTTCTCATTTTATCTTCATTGGTTTTGTTTGTGCAAAAACTTTAGTTTTTTTTTTTTGCAATCAAAATTCTCCCTTTTACTTCCTGTGAGCCTCTTTATCTCTTTTTTGGTCATGAACTCTTCCCCTATACATAGATTTGATAGGTAATTGCTTCCACGCTCCCCTAATTTGCTTATGTCTAAATCATGTCTCTATTTTGAGCTTATCTTGGTATATACAGTATAAGGTGTTGGTTCATGTCCAGTTTCTACCAGACTGCTGTTCCCAGTAGTTTTTTGTAATGTAGTAAGTTTTTGCCCCAATAACTAGGATCTTTGGGTTTATCAACACTAGGTTACTGTGGTCATTCACTTCTGTATGCATATACCTAATCTGTTCCATTAATCAACCATTTTATTTCTTACCCACTACCAAATTGTTTGAATTATTACAACCTTGTGGTATAGTTTAAGATCTGGTACTGCTCAGCCTCATTCCTTTATGGTTATGGGGGGTTTTTTTCCCCATTCACCCTTAATTTTTTCTTCCTCCAGATGAATTAAAAAAGATATTTTTAGCTCTATATAAAGTAATTCTTTGGTAGTTTGGTTGCTGTGGCACTGAATAAGTAAATTAATTTAGGTAGTATTGTCTTTTTTTTATCATATTGATTCTGTCTGCTCATGAGCAATTACTATTTTCTGATCACTTAGATGTATTTTTGTGTGAAGAGGTTTTTTTTTTGTAATTGTGTTCATATGTTTCCTGGGTGTGTCTTGGCAGGTAGACTCCCAAGTATTTTATACTGTCTATAGTTATTTTAAATGGAACTTCTCTATATCTACCTGTTGGATTTTGTTGGTAATAAATATATATGTGTGTGTGTACATATATTATTTTTATGGGTTTATTTTATATCCTGCAACTTTGCTAAAATTATTAATTGTTTCAACTAGTTTTTTGGTTGACTTTCTGGGGTTCTCTAGATATACCATTCTATCGTCTGCAAAGAGTGATAGTTTTGTTTCCTTATTGCCTATTTCTTCAATTTTTTTTCTTATTGCTATAGTTACAATTTCTAGTACAGTGTTCAATGGTAATGGTGATTACAGATGGCCTTGCTTCATCCCTGATCTTCTTGGAATGCCTTCTAATTTATCCCCATTACAGATAAAATGCTTGCTCTTGGTTTTAGACTAATTAGCATTTTAAGAAAAACTCTTTTTATTCCTCTGCTTTCTAGTGTTTGGTTGTTTTTTTTTCAACAGCAATGGGTATTATATTTTGTCAAAAAACTTTTTCTGAATCTGTTAATCGTGATTTTTGTATTATTTATATGGTCAATTATACTTATAGTTTACCTAATACTGATCTAGCAACTGCATTCCCAGTATAAATCTAGCCTTTGGTCATAGTGTGTGATCTTTGTGATATATTTCTATAATCTCCTTGCTTGTACTTTATTTAAACTTTATGTATCAATATTATTAAGGAAAGTTGGCAAATAGTTTTCTTTTCGTGGTTTGGCTGTCTTTATTTTAGGTATAAAAGTTATATTATCGTCTTAGAGAGAATTTGTTAGAATTCCCTCTTTACCTGTTTTTCCCCCAAACAGTTTATGTAGTATTGGAATTGTTTTTTAAACATTTGGTAGAATTCACTCGGTCCTGGTTTTGTTTGTTTGTTTGTTCTTTCCTTAGGGAGCTCATTTATGGCTTAAATTCTTTATGCCCATAATTGACTGAGAGGCAGTTAGCTCAGATAGAAAACCAGCCTTGAATTCAGGAAGACCTGGGATTCAAGTATAGCCTCTGATACATACTGGTTTTGAGACTCTGGTCATTGTCACTTAGCCTCTCAGTGTTTTAGACAGCTCTGTAACACCATAAGTAGCAGAGAAGGTAATGAACTGCTTTGGCCAAGGGAGTTTCCTCATCATGCTTCATCATCAGTTTCTAGAATTATAGTGGATTCTTGTATTGAATAGTGGTTTCAGTGGGTTATGCACAAGTGACTTTTTGCATATAGTTCCAAATTGCTTTCCAAGATGGCTGAACATTTCACAGTTACATTCTATGTGCCTGTCCTTCCACTTGACTTATAAAAATTGTTATTTTCCCTTCTGTCATTTTGAGCAATCTGTTGGGTGTGAAGTGAAACGTTAAGAGTTGTTTTAATTTATGTTTCTGTCATTATTAGTGATTTATAACATTAAAAAAATCTTGTTGTTAGGTTGCTTTTTTTTTTTTTGAGAACTGCCTGTTCATGTCTTTTTGATGATTTATCTATTAGGTAATAGTTCTTCTTCTTCTTATATGTTTGTCAGTTCTCTATATGCCTTGAATATAGACCTTTTCAGGGAATCTGCCTATAAGATTTTTTTCCCCATTTAATTATTTACCTTCTAATTTTAATTGTATTGATTTTATTTGTGAAAAAACTAATTTTATGGATTCAGAATTATCTATTTTATCTCTTGTGATCCTCTGTATTCATTTATTAAACACCTACTGTGTGCCAGATACCCTTGTTAGGTAAAGAACTCTTTCTCTATCCTTGATTGTGAAAGGTATTTCCTTATCTCCTCTAATTTGTTTGTGATATGAAAGTCTAAGTCAGGGCTCATGGCCACATATAGCTATTTAGGTCCTTACGTTCGGCCCTTTGATTGAATCCAAACTTCACAGAACTAATCCCCTTAATAAAAGGATTTGTTCTGTAAAACTTGGACTCAGTTTAAAGACCACACCCAAGGACCTAGAAGGCCACATGTGGTCTGGAGGCCTCAGGTTCCTCACCCTAGGTCTAGGTCATATATCCATATATCCATTGGAACTTATTGTGCTCTGATATTGAGATGTTGCTCTAAACCTAACTTCTCCCAGACTTTTTCAGCATTACCAGTAGTTTTTATAAAAGTGAAATCTTATTCCAGTAGTTGAGATCTTTAGACTTATTGATCGCTTTACATTCATTCGTTCTTGACTCTTTTGTATGTAATCTGTTACCCTGATCAATTAATAAGTACCAAATTGTTTTGATGATTACTATTCTCTCATTTATTCTTTCTCTCTCTCCATCCCTCCCTCTCAGTTTATATCAGCTTCCTGATACAATATATACAGGGTATCCCAAAAGTCTTAGTGTTATTCTAAATCATAAAACCAATATTCAAATATGAGTTCTCAGCCTTTGATTTCATTGATTTAGGTAATCCCTAGACAAGGAAACTCCTTTGGCCAAAACAATTCAGCACCTTTCCTGCCACTTACAGTATTAAAGAGTTGTCTAAAACATTGAGAGGCTAGGTGACATGACCAGAGTCTCACAACCAGTGTGTGTCAGAGGCTAGACTTGAACATCAGGTCTTCCTGTATTCAAAGCTGACTCTCTATCCAAGCTAGCTGCTTCTCATTCAAATATAAGCATAAAGAATTCAAGTTATTGTTTTTGCCATTTAAATGAATAGTACACTGAATCTTTATGGCAGCTCTCAACCCTAGAATTATAGATATGCATGTATGTGTGTGTATCTATATCTATATATCTGTTGAGCAAGCCTCATTCCTATAGCACCCTGAGTACCAGTGGCCTCAACAAAAAACAAACTGGGATTAGATTGTAAGGGGTTAGGAAGAATAGATAAGAAAAAATGAGTTCAATTTCTCTCAGTTGAAGGGTCAAAGCGCATCTAATAATTTGGAAAAGAAAACAAAAATGTATTATTTAATGGAAGAAAATAAACAAACAACATAAAATTGGAAGTCTGGGAATTATATCTAGCAGTATATATTTTAGAGACAAATTTAAAAATCATTATTTTTTTCTTAATCAGGCCTGTCTAATGTGCTATTAAAAAGAAAGGGCAATAAAAGAAAATAAATATAATTAGCCTGTCTTGCAGGTCACATGATGGAGATGAGAGGAGTAGACATTTTCTTGGATCTTCACAATCTATTAGAACTCTCCAAAATAAGAATTAAGTTCAAGAGATATGGTAATGAGCGCTATCTTCACAGGCTTAGATGCCCAGGACCCTATGGAGGTAACATCCTCATGAATTAATTGCAGGGAAGGCTAATTCCTCATCCCTAACTCCACCAGCTAGCATTTTCCAGTTCCTGTGTTCTGGCAGGGTAACACATTAATTTGTACTCTGGGATTTACTCAGCCTTTTCTCACTGAAGCTATAGGCCTTACCATCATACTATGCCCACTCCCTCACTCCACCATTCTGTGGAAACAAGAGGAGAAAATTCAATTAAACACATAGAGCAGGTAAATAAATCAATAGGGAAGATATTAAGACAGAAGGGAAGATGGCCACCAAGACCTATAAATGAATCCAAACTTTGTCCCAGTTTCCTCTCTATTCTTTAGTTCTCTACACTTTACCACTCCGATAGGGTACACTCTATCTTCCTACATAAGGGGGATGAGGAGAACTAAGGTCTGTTTTTTATTTCCACAGAATGGTAGAGGGAAAGGATAGGGTATGGTGGCAAGGGTTATACAGCTACAAGAAAATCCTGAGTAGATTCTGGAGTACAAGGTAGTGAGCTGTTAAATAAATATTGTAAGACAAAAGAAAATTAATCAGCACCTGACTGGGTAGAGGGTCCTGTGGATTGCTAAGAGAGCATTGACTCACAGCAGGACGTTCTAAAATAATTGAAGAGAAAAAGCAAAACCTTGAGAGAAAATTATGGTTTATATACCAGAAATAGTAGAATAGAAAAACCTGGATCCATAGTAGTGCCTTGAAAGAAGGCAACAAGAACAACTTACTGGGAATATACAGAAGTGAAGGACCATTGGGAAGAAGAAAAGCAAAGAACAATAACATTAAAAGAACACATGATCTTTATAAAAGTAAAACATCAATCCTGAAAACAGGATGTACAGAGATAACTTAAGCATCATCAGTCTCCCAGAACATGAGAAGTCAAAAAAATCTGAATACTGTAATGCAAAAAAAAATACTAGAAAACTGTCTGGAATTTCTGAAGACTAAAAATAAAATACCAGTCAAAAGAGTGGAATGCTCCCAAGAAAAAACAAACACAAAACTTATGCTGACCTCCATGATACATATGTCAATTCTAGTGACAACAAATTTTATAAGCCCATTGGAGAAGGACCTTTGTGTGAGTTCCAGTATTATAGTGATCTTGTTGGATGATAAGGTTCCTGAGGCATGATGTCATAGTCCATGAGAGTATAACTGGATGAGAAACGAAGAGATGAATGTCACCTTCTTCAATGGAGGTTCTGGGAGATCTTCAACTACTTTTCTTGCATAAATTTTGTTTTCCAGATCAGCTGGAGCAATGTATGGCTCTACCAGTAGTGTGTTAGTGTCCCTATCCTTTCCATAGTTTTTCCAGTTTTTATCATTTTCATCTTTTATCATGTTTGCCATTTTGAATATTCCTAGATCTGGAGTTGGAAGGGACTTCAGAGGCCATTTAGCTTGGTTTTCTCATTTTACATATTAGGAAAATGAGGCCCAGGAAGGTGTAGTATAGAAGCCACTAGATCTTGTGAAATCCTGATGGTATTTCCAAAGTATTTAAATTGTTTTTTTTTTCTTGTTGCTTGCAATATTTTCTCCTTAACCTGGGAGTTTTGAAACTTGGCTGTGACATTTCCTGTAAGTTTTCCTTCTGGGATCTCTTTCAGGTGGTGAATGGTAGATTTTTCTATTTCTGCTTTATTCTCTTGTTCTAGAAGTTCAGGGCAAGTTTCCTTAATAATTCCTTATAAAATTTTATCTAGAATCTTTTTTTGATCATAACTTTCAGGTAGTCCAACAATTTTTATATTGTCTCTTCTTGATCTGTTCTCCTGATCAGTTGTTTTTGTACCGTGATGTTTCAGATTCTCTTCTATTTTTTCTAGTTTTATTATTTCTTGGTGTCATCATTCGATTCCTCTTGCCCAATTCTAGTTTTCAAGAAGTTATTTTCTTCCTTAAGATTTTGTACCTCTTTTTCCAATTGATTTAACTTTCTTTTCATAATTTTCTTGGATTGCTTTTATTTTTTTTCCTAATTTTTCTCTAATCGCTCGTATTTGATTTTTGAATTCCTTTTTAAAGTTCTTCCAAGAGCTCTTTTTGAGCCTGTGACTATTTGATGTTACTCTTTGGGGTAGGAATGCCTTTTTTTTACTTCACTATCTTCTTCTGAATATGAACCCAGATCTTTTTCTTTTGTTTACTCATTTTTATTTTATTTTATTTATAGCAGCTTATTATTATAATCAAGTTTTAATCCTTAGTTGTGGGTAATGTTGCCCTAGGCCTAAGGTCCTCCTTACTGTTATTTTCTGAACTCTGTCTGGGGGCTCAACCTCAAGGACTCTTATTCTCCCTTAAGCCACAGTTAGGGCCCTCAGCCATGCTGTCTTGAAAATATTTTTGATCTCTGCCTGCGGGTACCACACTCACTGGGGGTGTGCTTGTTCCTCCTCACCCATAGCCATAGCCAGGGATCATTTCTGGTCAGCTATGCTAGGCTGGGCTTCCAGAATTGGCGGAGGTCCCTCAGGCTTCCCTCACTCAGCTCTCTACTATTCCTTAGATGAACATTTGTGAGGTACAAGTTCGTGAAGTCAAAGTTTCTGAGGTGAAATTTCTTGAGGCCTAGTCTGCTTCCTGACAGTGCTACCCCAGGGCCTGCTGTTTGTTGATTCAGTGGAGTCAGCTTGGAGGTCTCTACACTTCAGTTTGGCCAAACCTCAGCCCTGGAGTCTCTGTCTTTTCTGAGGTCCTCTCAAGTTGTCTTAGGAGGACAACTGCTTTACCCCCTTTATTGTTGCTGCTCTACGTTCATTGTTCATTTTGTGGTGATTTTCTGTCTCTTTCTGGAGGAAATCTGAAGATCCTGGAAATTTCTGACCTACTCTGCCATCTTCACAAAATCTAAAGTTTAAGCACTTTGAGCACAGGTAATATCATCATTTTTTATCTTTATATCTTCAATGCCTCATGTCGTATTTTGCTCATAGTAGTCACTTAAGAAGTATTTGTTGAATTAAATTGTTACCTACTTCATTAAGAAGATTGAGTTTATACATTTGCCTTCATCCAGAGTTCTTGTCTACTACTTTTATTTCCTCATTCTTTCAGTCTTTGAGGATGAAGTTTCTCCTGTGAAGCTTACTATGCTTATGTGACCTTATTCCTAAAGGAAGGATCCACAAACTACTGCTTCTGAGAGCCACATGTTTTTGTCATGCTAAGTTTTTTTTTTTTTTTACATTTTAATACAGTAAGACTTTGATTTAAAAATACAAAAACATTCTTAGCTCTGGCCCATATGAAAACAGGCCATAATTGGCCCATGGATATACTAAAGGCAGTTGTTCCCATGCCCATTTCTTTGCTTAACTACCTCTCTCACAGGATTGTTGTGAAGAAAGCACTTTGTAAACCCTAAAATATTGTAAACCACTTTATAAACATCTTTGCATGATTTTTGAGGTATTATTACTGGGCTTCATTTATGTCCTTTTACTGCTTACTTCAGTATGATTCCTCTTATTTCTTCTACCTTTTAATCATGTGTATCCCCCAGCTGTATTGTGTAGACCTTTAGTATGCTTTGCCTCTGGAAAACATCTCTTCTTAGTACTTTAGCTATCATCTCTATCCTAATTGGTGACCTCAAAATCCACATTTCCAATCTTGCCTACTGGACATATCCACTCAAGTGACCTACTATTATTTGACGCTTGACATTTCTGAAACTAAACTTCAATTTCTTCCTTGCTTTTCTCCCAGTCCCCAATTGTGTATTGTGAGGTATGTTGTTTGAGTGGACTAAGTGGCTTTGAGTTTATGTGAAACCTTTCACATAACTTGAACATTTTATATACGTAAGGGTTTTTGTGTGGGAGGGTTGGGGGTGAGAGTGGGATTGGCTTTGTTTCCTGAATTTTCCAGTATTTGTTCAAAATAGTCCTTGAATACTGACTCAAATGAGGAATACTATTGACTTGTTTCCGTATTTTTTCCTGAGTTCTTAGCTTCAACAAATTTTGCTTTCACTTGTCAGAGAGAGAGAGATGTATCTATCTGTGGGATGTCCTGTGTCACCTTGGTCACTTAACCTTTGTTTGCCTTAATCCACTGGAGAAGGAAATGGCAAACCACTCCAGTATCTTTGCCAAGAAAACCTCATGGACAAGTATCATCCATGGGGTCATAAAGAGTTGTAAATGACTTAACAGCAGCAACACTTCTCTATCTGTAGTCAACTGAAATTTGCCTCCCTGTAATATCTATCTATGGAATATCCTGTAGATAGAGGTATCTATCTATCTATCTACCTATCTGTCTATCTATCTATCTATCTATCTATCTATCTATCTATCTATCTATCTATCTAT
>NW_020954720.1:4995634-5017490 GCF_900497805.2 Vombatus ursinus
TATCTATCTATCTATCTATCTATCTATCTATCTATCTATCTATCTATAAATAATTACATTGTTTATCCTGGTGGAGAGAAGACTTAGGGGTATGATTACTTACCTCAGATATTTGGAGTGCATATGAAACATATTCTACTTGACCCTAGAGAACAGAAGTAGTACTATGAGTGGGATATTACAGAGTGGCAAATTTCAGTTCTCTATAGGAAAGTGTTGTTGTTAAGTTTTGTCCAACTATTCATGACCCCGTGGATCATACTTTCCCATGAGGTGTTTTTGGCAAGGATCCTGGAGTGGTTTGCCATTTCCTTCTCGACTGGATTAAGGCAAACAAAAAGAAGTTAAGTCATTAGTCCAAGGTCACACAACTAGTAAGTGTATGAGGCAGGATTCAAACCCAGGTTTTCTTGATTCTAGGCCCAGCACCCTATCTACTGAGCTTCTAGCTGCCTCCAATAAGGAAGGATTGGCTCTCCCGGTAATTTCATGTTAGCATCAGTCTAACCTTTGGTGGAAAACTAATGTGCTTTTTATCTTTGTACATATAGGATATCCTTTAACATTTCTTTTTCTGTTCCTGCTAAAACTGTTAAACTTTCCTTCTTTTCTGTCACTAATTACTAGTCTAGGATATACGTAAATAGCAATTTTCTATTTTGTAGTAAGACTGTTGCTCCTCCCAGATTCATTCAGGGATAACTCAAATTCTAGGTTTCAATACAGTTCTATTACATTAATTACCCAGAAGTAGGAGGCTGTCTCTTATTTAAAAAAAGTTTCAGTTTGTATATAGTGTTTTAGTAATCAACAGTAATATGAAAAAAAAAATAGAGAAGAGGAAGGTAGCCCTAAAGGAGTACGTTTTATCATAGTCTTTGAGGGATCACTGCCATTTTGATAGCAATTTTGTTGTAAACAATATCATTTATATTAACTGTTATCTTATGATTTTTGTGTATACAGAGAATGAGAGACAGAGAGAAGCTTTAGGTTTTTAAAAACGGCAAATGTAAAAAGGTCAAATATCATAAAAGAAGGAAGGAAATAGCACTTACTAAGCACCTATTGTTTATGACATGCCAGGCATTGAGCTAAGCACTTTACAAATATCTATCTCCTTTGATCTTAACAACAACCCTGGGAGGTCTGTACTATTGTTATCCATCCCCATTTTACATTGGAGGAAACTGGAACAGAGAAAGGTTCAGTGACTTGTCCAGGGTCACACACACTTCCAGTGTCTAAGACCCAGTGAAGAAAACCCCATAGGTCCAGTACTTTTTCAACTGTATCACCTGGCTGCCTCTAACCTGTAGAAAGGCTGCTTGATAATGTAAAGTATAGACATATTGTGAATCCTTTGTTTATACAAACTTTTTTACTGCAGCATTTACCTCTATAATAGAAAGATGTTTATTAGAAATTAGTTTTAAATATTACTAAACAGCATTTTGATAAATTTAAAAATTTTGTGCTTTACATTACAATTATTATTCATGCATTGTTTGATTCGAAACAATTATATAATTTGTTAAGAAATAAACATTGTTACTACAAAATAGTCTTTTACTCAAATTCATGGAATTATAGAATCAGAATTTTAGAGCTGGAAAGGAACCTTAGAGACCACTTAATCCAATCCACTCATTTAAAAATAAAGTTTTATTGGTAATTTTTGCTTTTTCTGGTAACTTCATTAAGTTTACAATTCATACAAGTCTTCTCATGTTTCTTTGAATTCTAACATTTATTTGTTTTTTCTTATGGTACAATAATATTTCATTACATTTATGTACCACAATTTTTCCAGCCATTTTGCAATTAATATATACTCACTGTGATTCCAGTTCTTTGCTACTACAAAAAATGCTGCTGTGACTATTTTGGTATGTATGGGGACCTTGCCTTTGCCTTTGACATCCTTGCGAATATATGTCCAGTAGAGAGATCTCTGGGTCCCGGGTAATAATTCAACATTTCCAGAAATATTTGACCAATTCAACAACAGTCGCTTATCTTTCTTCAGCTCCTCCAACATCAACTATTTCCATGTTTTGTCGTCTTTGCCAATTTTCATGGTGTGAGCTAAACCTTGGAGTTGTTTAATTTGCATTTTTCTTTTCGTTCAACTCCATGGCCTGCTTCTCCAGTGTACTTCACTTACACTTAAGATTGGTTATAATCTTGGTCAGAAGTGTTTCATATCCATGTTCAGGAAATCTTAATTTCCTTTATTTGATCATGGTCTTTTATCTTTCTTTATTGTCTCCTGTTCTTCATACTTGCCATGACCTACAATCCTTATATCCCTCAGTACTATCCCATGCTACACAATTTTCCATTCCCAGTCTAGAACCCTGGTTGAACTTGTTGACTGTATATTTTCCTCTACACTTGAATCTCTCGTACCTTTCTCTTGCAGATCTTGCTTTACCAAACCCCATCCCTGGATTGCTCATCATCATACTCCTTTGTTTCTACTCACACATTGCTGCATGAAATTAGAGGAAACTATGAAGCTGTGCTGACTGTGATCATCACCTAGTCATCTCCTCCTTCATTCCAGTCTTTGATGATGAGGTGGCCTCATCTGCCTGTCAAGGCCAATACCTTTACATGCTTCCATGGTCCCATTTCCTCCCATATTTGTCAGCATACTGTTCACACCATCATCGCCACTCCAATCTTCTGTCTCCCTGTCTACTTACTCCTTCCTTGCTGCTTTAAAAAAAAAAATTCATAGTTGCTCCAATCCTTTAAAAACTCTCTTTATATCTTACCAGCTAGCCAGCGATCACCCTTTATCTCTCCTTCCCTTCTTTGCTTAAGTCCTTGAAAAAGCTTTCTATGTAGTTGGTATGTCAACTTCTCTCATTCTCTTCTATACTCTCTACAATCTGGTTTCTCATCTCATAGTTCAACTGACATTATTCTCCAAAGCTACCATTGATCTCTTATTTGCCAAGACTAATGGTCTCTTTTCTAACTTCATTCTCTTGATGTTTCTGCAGCTCTTGACACTTAATCACTTTCTTCTTTTGGGAGCTTTTGCCTCTATGTTTTTGTGACTGCTGTATCCTGGTTTTCTTCCTAAATATCTGACTGGTCCTTTTCAGTCTATTTTGCTTGATCTTCATGTTACCAACTGTAGCTGTTCCCCAAGGCGCTTGTCTTGGTCTCTCTTCTCTTCTCTCTTTACTCTCACTTGGGTGATCACGTCAGCTCTCATTGGTTTAATTGTCATCTATATGGAGATGATAACCAGATCTATTTATCTAGCTCTAATCAGTCTCCTGACTTCCAGTTTCATGTTATTTAAGTGCTTGTTACTAAGTGCTCCCCCCCTTCAATTTTGAACTGAAATGTCCTAGAAATATTTCAGATTCTATTAGATCTAAAGTAAAACTTAGCATTTTCCTCCACCAAACCCTCCCCTTCCTGATTTCTGAACTTCTTTACTGTCAAAAGCATCACTATCCTTCTAGTCAGGTTCACAACACTGGTATCATCCTCTTGCTCACCCCACATATCTAGTCACCTGCCAGATAATTTCTCTCTCCATAGCATCTCCTCCTTATGTCTACTTCGTCACTCACACAATTACCACCCTAATATTTTCTTCTTGGACTATAGCATTTTAATTAGTTTTCCTGCCTCAAATTTCTCTTCTCTCAAATCCATTTTCCACGTAGTCACCAAAGTGATTTTTTTCTAAATCTTAAGTCTGACCATTCCTTACTTCTGTTTCTTAAACACCATTGCCTTCCTGTTACCTCCAAAATCAATTATAAAGTCCTTAGTTGGGCATTTAAAGTTCTTCATCAGCTGGTTCCTGTCTACCTTTCCAATTTAAGGAAGATCCTTTCTAAGATATAGCTGTAGCCTATTCGCTACTTCTCACAAACAATAATCCATTTCCCTTATAAAGATTTTTTTTCTCTGCCAGGAATGCCGTCACCCAGACTTCAAGTCTTAAAATCCCTACTTTCCTTTAAAGTCAGCCCACCGACAGGAGCCCTTTCCTTGTTTCCTCAACCTCTAGTGTCACTTCCTCTAAGATTACTTTCCATCTACTTTGTATTTAACTTGTATGTTCTTATTAGGATATGAGCTCCTTAAGGGCAATCAATTAATGAGTATATATTAAGCACCAGGTAGGTTGTGCCAGATACTATGCTAAACCACTAGGAAAACAAAGAAAGGCAAAAGACAGTCCCTGCTCTGGATGGAGAGACAACATGCAAACAAATATATACAAACAATGTATATATGGGATAAATAGGAAATAACCAGCAGTGGGAAGGCACTAGAATTAAGAGAGATTGGGAAAGGCTTGCTGTAGAAGGTTGTATTCCATCTGGTTTTTCTTACGGATTTAGCTTAGTGTCTGGCACAAGTAAACTCTTAATAAATACTTGTTGCTTGCTTATTAGTGATTTGTAGCAGTCTTTCATATGGTTGTTAATAATTAATAGAATCATAGACTTAGAGCTGTAAGAGACTTCAGAGATTATCTAGTTGAATCCCCTCATTTTTCAAATGTGGAAACTGAAGCCTATGTATTTTTTCAATGTGGAAGGCCTAAGGTCCCACAAATAGTAGAGGTGGATTTTAATTCAGATACTCCAACTTCAGAGTTATTTTTCTTTCTTTTGTACTATACTGCTAATTCATTTTATTTCTCTTTTTAGGGTTATCTCTATCCTTTTGGCTAATAAAATCTCTCCCAACTACAATTGCAAAAACTACCTCCTCCCTTTTTCTTCCATTAAATGTGTGTGTGTGTGTGTGTGTGTGTGTGTGTGTGTGTGTGTGTGTGAGAGAGAGAGAGAGAGAGAGAGAGAGAGAGAGAGATCTTTTATATGTAGGTTGTTTACTCATTTGGAACTTGTGTTATATGTTAGTTTAAATCTATTTTTTGCTTATTTTTCATTTTTTTCTAATAGTTTTTGTCAAATAAAGGAGTCCTTCCTCAAATAGATTATGCTCTGGAATTTCTTAGGCTACTGAGTTCAGTGGTTTCTGATTCCTGCTTATCCAACCTGTTCCACTGATCTACTTTGCTCAGTTTTTGTTCTGTTTGACTTACCCTGCAATCTTCTCACATTGATTCTACATAGTATGAAGCCTAGTTTAATCCTTTTGGCCAGGAGTGATCTCTCTTCTTTTTTATTATACTGTCTTCTCCCCCACTACACCCTAATATTTCCCTTATGTACTTATCTTCTATTTTGTAGTATTAAAATTATTTACATACATGCTTTCCTTTCTTCTACTAGATTGTAATCTCTGTTGGCAGAGCCTGTGTCATCTTATCTTTATATTTTTCTCAGTGCCTAATATGTTACTTTGTACCTTGTAAGGGTTTGACAAATTTGAAGAATTTATTATCTAAATTGACAAAAATATTAACAAAGTATAATTTTATTATAATTCTACATCCTTAGCTATATAAATGCATATGTATGTTTTTGTACATATGGATTATGTGATACATTTTTATGTTATAAATACATAGATCTTGGTCTATATAAGGTATTATTACATTAGAATTTACTTTCATCTAGTGTCTGTGTCATATTTTTTTTTTTTTTTTTGGTGAGGCAATTGGGGTTAAATGACTTGCCCAGAGTCACACAGCTAGAGAGTGTTATGTGTCTGAGGCCAGGTTTTGAACTCAGGGCCTCCTGACTCCAGGGCCAGTGCTCTATCCACTGCGCCACCTAGCTGCCTCTGTGTCATATTCTTGTGACTTTAATAACTATTTTCTAGTGGAAATCTTAATCTAATTTTTTTTTTCTTTTTCTTTAGGAGTAAGAAAATTTTAAATAAGAAAAAGCTGAAAAGGAAACAGAAGACCAAATCAAAAGTGAAAACAAGAAGCAAGGTAAATGATTGACAGTATAGATAAACTTAAGATTTCCATTTGACATAAAAACTTTTAAAGACAAATAAAAATATAGGTGAAAAACAGGTAAAAAGCCATTCTTAGACTCAAAAGACTTAGCATTGAAAAGGGTCTTAGAAATTAGTGTAATCACCTCAGTTTACAGTTAAGAACACTATCACAGAAAGGTTGAGTGATTCAAGATCACATAGTCACAGAATTGGGACTAGAACTCAGATTTCCTGAGTCATAGTTTAGTGTTCTTTCCCTACACTATACATGATCCTGTTACATCTTTTCAATATAACTATTTATAGGCAAAAGGAAGTAGGAATGCTCCCTATAATGACATTGCTTTTCTTTAGCAGTATGTCAAAGATGTTACTATTCATGTCACTTCATAAACTGCAGTTTTGTGACTATTGATGACTTCAAGAAAGGAAAATTTTTCGGTATTTGGTCTTAGTGTTCCTTCTCTTGGAAATGAGAATTGTCTGTTTATTCTTTTTCTAGTGTACTTAGTATTAATCTATGATTTAGTTAATAGATTAAAATCTTGTTTATGGACATTAATTTCTATATCCATTTCCAGATATAGAAAATACAGACCCCTGTGTATATTTAGCATTGACCTTAGAGAGATGAAGGTTCTTGAAAGTTATTAATTTAATATCTTCCCCAGTATTGAAATCCTTTCTACAATATCCCTTTCAGATTCCCTTTCATTCCGATTGACTGATCATTGGTAGAGAGTTTGCTGTAACGCAACCCGTTTCAATTTGATCAACTCTAGGAGAGTATCTTAGGAAACTATCATAATTTTAAATAGGAATTGTCTTTGAAATGAACATTATATCAAACTAGTTTTGTGTATCACTTGAATTTTTCAAAGAATGTCATATTCCATTTTTCTAGGGTAAGAGAGAGAAGTGTGGACTATTTTTAATGTATGTACAAAGTATGCACAAAAATATAAAATTCTGAGTTTTCCTCCCAACCATTATCAGGGCTGTGGACAAAAAGAATTTCAAACTTCTTTTAAGTCCTTATCTTCTCTTAACTTATTGTTTCCCAAGAAAAAACAGTTAGGGCCAAGGAACAGGTGAAAGGTGAAGATCTCATGTTTTCTTTAGTGGTTCTGTTTTTAAACAGGAATGAATTGATGGCAGCAATGACGATCATTTAGACAGCTCAGCTCAGTGATGATTGCATTGCAGATAGCTAAGGCAAATAATCTTCATGTGAGCATGTACATATAAAATTTAAGGGTCAGATATGGCAGCAGTTCTTTGTAGGGGAGAAAAAAGATTTTTCAGGGTTATGAGCTGGCATTAACAGCTTTCTCTGCTCTATAGATATGAAATGCCTTTTGTACAGAGGTAATATATTCAAATAACTTTTAATTTTCAATTTTAATTTTAAAAAACTTTGTTTTATCTTTACATAACTTATTTAAAAGATTACTGAATAATTTTAAAATGAAATTTTCTTGTGGAATAATAATGGCAGTGTTAAAATATGCTGTTGTCACAATTTATCAATTACATCTTGCATATAATTTAGTACTAGACTTGTAGGGACCTTAGAAGCCCTCTAATATACCTATATAGTGTCATAGGAGCATAGATTTAGATCTGAAAGGGACTTTGGAGGACATTGAATCTGATTTCTTCCATATTTTATAGTTTAGGAAACTGAGACACAGTGAAGTTAAATGACTTAGCTAGTAAGTTTCTGAAGCAGGATATAAGCTCAAATCTTTCTGACTCTAAGTCCAGTACTCTGTTGATTGCACCAAGCATTTATGTTTACAATTTCATCAGTGTAGAGAATCCTTGTTATGGAAACTCTTATCTATGCAGACACAACCTGGAAGTGACATATAGCAGATTAGTCCTAAGGAACTAATGGTCTGAGGCACATAGAGGTTAAGTGGTTTGCTTAAGATCATGCAGATGGTAGAATCTGAAACCTGTCAAGTCTTCTTGATTTTAAGCCCATTGCTTTATTTGTTCTGCCTTCCCTGCTGCTTTGTATTTACCATCATATCTGTTAATAACAGGATAGAATTTTGAGACTGGTAGGTTTTAGTATTTTATATGTTATTTATCTTGGATGTACTCAGTTGTTGGACCCCATATTTTTGGAACAATATAGGACAAATATTGTTTTCTACACTATAGAGATCTTTCTCAATTCTCTGTGTACCCTTTGATTACTTCAGTATTTTTTTAATTGTAGCATTGAAAACTGAATTACAGAATAAATAATCCAAAATTTATTTATCAAAATTGGATTTCTACTTTAATAAAGACTGAGAGCCCAATGAAATCAAAGCTATATATAGTCATATAAAAATTCTCTAAATCATTATTGATTAGAGAAGTACAAATTAAAACAACTCTGAGTTACTATCTCACACCTATCAGATTGGCTAAAATGATAGAAGGGGAAAATGACAAATGCCAGAGGGGATGTGGAAAAATTGGGACATTGTTGGTGCAATTGTGAACTGATCCAGCCATTTTGGAGGGCAATCTGGAATTATGCCCAAAGAGTTATAAAACTGTGTCTACCCTTTGACCCAGCAATATCCCTATTAGGTCTGTTTCCAAGGTGATCAGGGAAAAAGGAAAAGAGCCTATAAGTTCAAGAATAATTATAGCATAGAAATGATGAGCAGGCAGATTTCAGAAAAACCTAGAAAGACTTATATGAACTGATGCTGAGCGAAGTAAGAAGAACCAGGAGAACATTGTACACAATAACAGCAACATTATGCAATGACCAGCTTTGATAGTCTTAGCTTTTCTCAGCAATACAATGATCTAAGACAATTCCAAAAGATTCATGATGGAAAAATGCTATCCACATCCAGAGAAAGAACTATAGAGTCTGAAATCGAAACGTACTATTTTCTTTTTTTTCTTTTTCATTGTTTTTCCCATTTGCTCTGATTCTTCTTTCACAACATGACTAATGTGGAAATATGTTTAATATGATTGTACATGTATAGCCTATATCACATTGCATGCTGTATTGAGGAGGGTGTGTGGAGGGCAGGGGAGAAATTTGGAATTCAACACCTTATAAAAGTGAATGTTGAAAACTAAAAACAAGTAAATAAACTGTTCCTATTAAAAAAAAGAATATAGCAACTCTCTTTTTGGTGGCAAAGAATTATAGCTACTTTATACATATTAGCTTTATAAATGTGTACCTAAGAAAATATGTAGTATTAAGAAAAAAATGGTATTTTTGGTAATAAATCTTAATAAATTTCTCTCTGATAGTATCGAAGTGGTATGTAACATTTCAGAAAAGAAGGCAGGGAAACAGTGATACCATGCAAGATGTTTTATTTTGTTCAATTAACAGGCATTTATCTTCTTTCCCTCTTACCTTCTTCCCCCACTATGAAAAACAAAAAAACAAAAAAAAAGGTCCTTGCTACAAATATGTAACAAATTCTCATTATCCATATCCAGAAATCAGTATCATAGAGTTTATCACTTCTCTGTTGGGAAGTGGGTGGGTCACTTCACTCTGCATCAGTTCATACTGCTTTCCTAGGTTTGTCTGAAAACATCCCCTTCATTGTTTCTTATATGGCACAAAAGTATTTTATAACATTCATATACCATAATTTGGGAACTATGGCCCCAAAGTTACTTAACTTTGACGCAGTGATATAACCACCACCACTATGCCTATACCCCTAAAAGATCAAAGAAATAGGAAAAGGTCTTTAAGATATAAAAATACTTGAAGCAGCTCTTTTTGTGGTGGTGAAGTCTTTGGCCTTTCTCAGTCCTTTTGTGTGACCCTTCTTTTACAGTGTGATTTCTACCATCTTTTCCATATTTGCATTAAAGTCACCTGGACTCAAAGTGTACGCTGTTTTATTTCAGAGAGTTTTATCAAGTTCTTGAAAAAAAATTTTCTACCTCTTCATCCTCTGAAGCAGATATTGGTACAAAAACTGTTCATGGTGGCCTTTTTGCAGATACTTCTCATAAGCAATGCAATAAGAGATGACTACTCCATCGTATGGCATTTTTTGCTGTCTTTGGATCTGTGCTAAAACTAATTTTGTCAACTGCTTTTCTTGTCTCCAAGGAGAATCTATATGCCACCTTTTTATTTAGCTGAAACTTCTGATTTCCTTCGTAGTGAACTTGCCAAGACTGATAAAATTTTGTTCCTCTAGTAGAAGGATTCTTAATCTTTTTTTGTGTGTTATGGGCCCCTTTGGGTGTCTGGTGAAGCTGATAGATCCCTTTCAGAATAATGTTTTTTCTTTTTTTTTTTTAAGGCAACTGGGGTTAAGTGACTTGCCCAGGGTCACACAGCTAGTAAGTGTCAAGGGTTTGGTCTGAGGCCAGATTTGAACTGAGGTCCTCCTGACTTCAGGGCCGGTGCTCTATCCACTGCGCCACCTAGCTGCCCCCAGAATAATGTTTTGAAATGAATAAAATAAGATTCATAGATTACAGAGAACCAAAGAGTAGTTTACAGATCCCCTGAAATCTATCTGCAGTCCTCTTGAGGGTTTGTGCACCTCCTGTTGGGAACCCCTGCTCTACTAGTATTTCTGCTTATTTGGTCATTGGATACATTACATTTATAGCACCCGTAACCAAATTAAAATAAATACATGGATTAAAAACTGCCACCAGTGCAATGTAGGTTCAGAATACAGTGAATTGAGTCATTGCACTGCTTGCTACATTTGAATGTGAAGTTTTTATACTTGAAGTTCAACATTCTGTGAAAGTTAAAAACACCACAGTATCGGCAATGTAGTGTATTGGATAGAGAGCTAGAGTCAGTGATGGGATGGATTCAGGATCTACTTCTGACACATACTGGCCCTGTGAACCAGGACAAGTCTCTTAACTTTTCATTGTCACAGGCAGTACTCTAATTCTGTAAGTTGCAAGGATATGCAGCCTTGAATATTTGGTGGATATTTTTGAAATATTAAAATAATTTAAGGGACTTTATTCGTATTCTGATCCACAAAAACAGTGGCTGAATTTATGAAAAAGTTGGAGCCATTGATAATAAATATACAAAATAACATTTTTTCTTGTTTTCCAATTTAAAAAAAACCTATACTGAAAATGAAATAGAAGAAAGTAATGACCTGCTTATTAATTACTAAACCCATCTGTAGAAATAGTTTTCACTTTAAATACCTAGCTATTTCTAAATGTGACTAGATATGGAACACATTTGCCATAATCATCATAGCTAGTATTTATATAGTACTTTAGTTTTGCAAAACACTTTACAAATATTAACTCTTTTGATTTTCACAATAATCCTGAAAGGTAGGTCCTATTATTTTATCCCCATTTTACAGATGGGGATACTGAGAACAGGTTTATTGATTTGACCAGGGTCACATAGGTACAAAGTTTCCAAGCCAGTATTTAAATTTAAGTCTGACTCCAGTTCCAATGCTCTATCCATTGTGTCAACTAACTGCCTCAAAGGATATGGATAATTATGACATATTCTGAACAGGAATGATTATGATAATTTTTTGAAGACTGCTAGTGAAGGAGAACCCACTAAGAATCTCTTTGTCTCCCTTACCCCCAATTTTGTCAACATTCTAACCTAACCTTGTGGCATTTACCTTGCTTACTTTATTGAGGTGGTCCTATTCTGTGAAGTAATCATGATATTCCAGTCGACTTTTTCATTAGCATAATAAAATCACTTTGCTTGTGTCAGGAGATAGATTAAGCACCTGTAGTGTGACTTTCTATGACATTTTAAGAAATGCTTTATGCATTACTATGCACAGAACACAGGCTGGTCTTCAGAATAATCCATTGTACGTGGGGTATTTTATAGCAATAAAATTCTTCCCATACACCGTTCCTAGACTTGCAAAAACAAAACAGTACTTTAGGTGTTTTTGAGGTAAAGGGTTTTTCCTATTTGTGTCTTACTCAATACTTATTGCTTTTTCATTTTTCTTTTTATTGGGTATCAATTGATGCAAAAATGGCATACTTTTATTTTGAAATAAAAATTTTAATCCTCCAATCATTATTTTATTTTCCTTATGAATAAAAAAATTCTCTGCATCAATTAATGCAGCATAGTTGTTTGAGGTATTCTTAAATTCTGGTCCTTCTAGTGTTAAACAAGATTAAAGACAGCAGTTGTCCCTACATGAGCTCTGATAATATGAACATTTTTGTCATTTCATATGTCTCTTGGGTGGCTATAATGAAAATACAATATTTTAGAGATTCCAGGGCAGTGTGAAAATACTATATCTGCCACTTTTGAAGGCTTTTGACAAATTCCTATTGCTATCTTGTCTTTCTTTCTCTTTTTGAGAGTTCTTACCTACTGTCTTCACTAGCCTTTTCTAATTTCAAATTTCTGGTACACTACTTTTGAAAGGTTGCTGCTCCTTTCTTTAGAATATATATGTTGATTTGAAGGGAAAATAGACAAGAGACCTCAGGACTGATAATATCCAAAGACTGGGGTCTTTTCTTCCCTTTGTAATGAACTGAAAGCTAAGAGACCTGGGTTTTTTTGTTTTTTTTTTCAATCTTTTTTTTTCCTACATACTGTGATATTGGTCAAGTTGCTTAACTCCTCTGGGCATCAGCTTCTTCACCTATAAAACAAAGTGGCTCTATTCATCATCTGGAAGGCCCCTTCTGGCTCTAAAAATGTATAATTCTCTGAGTCTCTTTTTTACAATATTGAGCGCAAAGTATTCTCTCTGTTTCATTCAGTATTGATCATTCTTTCTGTCTTTCTCTGGTTCTATATCATTTGTCTCTGAGACTCTGTCTTTCTCTTTTCTGTCCTGTACCTGTGTGTTTTACTCTTTCTTCTATTCCCACATATAATATGTCTATCCCCATTAAGCTCTGGCAGGTCTTTCCAAGGTAGAAAGACTTTAAATACAGGCCTAGCAATGGACATCGTGTGTATCTGTCATATAAGGATCAGACTACCTGAGTTAGAGGCATTGACATGTTGTCTATCTTTTGGTTATACATGCAAGCAAACACACATATATACACACATCTCACAACCTCATTGTTTCTGGACCTTTCTTATTTTCAGTTCATTTCTCTTTTTCACTCTGTTGTTTCGTTGCTGATTTTGTATTGCTATCTTCCTTGTAGGAAACACACAGTGTGCTTAAGGATATTCTGAAATTAATAAACCAGATGATACTAGTTGGTATGTTCATGGGGTAAAACATGCTAAAAATAGACATTAAATTTGTTTAATTTCACATTATAGACATATCTTAAATTGTTCATTTGATTATATTTTATTTAGCAAGATATACAATATCATCTCTGAGAGAAAAGAACCATTTTCTAAAATCTACCATATAAAATTCATGCATCTACCTTTCTATTTATTGAATCTGTGATTTCACTTATATGAGATAACTCTCTCTGCCAGTATGCATTGGCATCTGAAGCTTTTAAATTTTAGAGAATTATTTGGGGCTATGTAGAGTCACTTCTGTAATCTGTTAGAGGCAGGACTTGAAGCCAGAGCTTCCTGGTTCTAAGTCTAGCTTTTTATCTCCTACAGCAGAGGTGTCCAACTTGCCTCTGTGGCTAAAATGTTATTGGGACAAAATAAATAAAAAAATATTACAACCTAGATGATGTTAATTTGTTGTTTTCTAAATCAGCGTACAAAGGGCAGTCTGACACCATGGCCCTCCTTCATGCTGCCTCTACCAAATTTAGCGTCATGGGTACTGAGCTGTTTGGAGATCTAATAGTCTAAATTTTTTTAATGGCAAATGAAAATGAGTCATTTGTAAAAACTGAAAAATGCTTTCTTTGTATTTCAGTCTGAAAACTTGGAGAATACAATTATCATACCAGATATCAAGCTGCATAGCAATCCATCTGCTTTCAACGTTTATTGCAATGTACGCCATTGTGTTCTGGAGTGGCAGAAGAAGGAAACATCTCTGGCTGCTGCATCCAAGAGCTCTGTGCAGAGCGGTGACTCAGACAGTGATGAAGAAGAAGAACCTAGAGAGCCACCTGTCAAACTTCCCAAGGTAAGCAGCCTTAATAACTCTGCAGAGCACATACCTGATTTACTGTGACGTGGATGAGCTCATTTCAGAAAAGTCGACTCTCACCCTTGTAATAGATATAACCTTGAAGTTTAAGCTGGTTAATGGATAAGACAGAATCAATAAGTTGTGAGAAATTATTTCCTTTAAAAATTACTTATGTGTCCCTATTTTCTTCATCTGAGTTCCTGGCAGCTTTAGTACCTTTAACAGAATAGCCCATATAAAAGTTTGGATTCCTGGCAATAAACAAGAAAGGCAGATGGCTGTCACACAGAAATTAGATATATGTGGTTATTCTTTTCAAGTAAAACTATCAGGCAAACTGTAATGCAAAGTAGTAGATATGCAAAGCATTCTGGAAATGGTGATGATAATGCATGTTTAATTATATGTGGTATGAAATACTGCTTGGCAACACTGAAGAAGACTAATTAGATAAGAAGGGGCCAGGTTGTGAAAGACTTTAATGCCAAACATAGGACTTTATATTTGATCGTAGGTGTAATTACAAGCCATTTGAGATTATTGAGCAAGGAAATGACATAATCAGACCAATGCTCTAAGAAAGTCACTTTGGAAGGGGATGGATTTGAGTAGGGCTAGATCCAGGGCAGAGAGAGCTATCCCAAGGCTCTTCTAGTAATCAAAGCAAGAGGTATTGAGGGCCTGAAGTAGGGTGATGGCTGGGGAAGTGGAGAAAATGTGATATATGCAAGAGAATTAAAGAGAAAGAAACTTAACAATCTGACAAATAATTGAATGTGTGGTGGGGACATATGAGGAGTCCAGGGTGACAGCAGGGTCATGAGCTTGGGTGACTGGGAGAATGGTGGTACTTTTTACAGTACTAGCGAAGTTCAGGAGGGAATTTGCCATGCACTGTGTTCAGCACTTTTACAAATAGTATCTCATTTGATCCTGACAACAACCCAGCAAGGTGTTATTATCCCCATTTACAGTTGATTAAATAGAGGTTAATAGGCAAAAAGAGGTTAAGTCATTTGACCAGGGTCACACAGCTAGTATGTGTCAGACACTGGATTTGAATTTAAGTTTTCCTGACTCTAGGTCCAGTGCTCTATCCAATACACCACCTAGGTGCCCCTGGAAACTAGGAGGTAGAGTGATTGAAGGAGAAAGATGGTAGGTTTTGTTTTAGACATATTGAGTTTGAGATGTCTCTGGGAGATTCACTTTGAAAAATATATGACAGATAGTTGATAATAGGGGACTGCAAATTGGGAGACAGACTAGGGCTGTATAAATATGAAAATCATTTGTACAAAAATAATTTAACCCGTGGAAGTTGATAACATCATCAAGTGACAGATTATAGAGAGAAAAGAGAAGAAGGGCCAAGAGAGAGCCTTGAGGGACAACCACAGCTGATAATTATGTAATGGATAAAGATCCAAGAAAGTAGACTGACAAGGAGTGGTTAGGTAGGTAGGCGGAGAACCAGGAGAGAGCAGAATCACAACAACCCAGAGACGAGAGAGCATTCAAAAGAAGGAAATGATCAACAGTGTCAAATGCTGCAGAGAGGTCAGGAAGGATGAGGCCGTTCAATTTGACAATGAGTTTGGTAGCTTTAGGGAGGATAGTTTCAGTTGAATGATGAGGTCAGAAGTCAGATTACAGAGACCAAAAGGAAAAGTCAGAACACCATTTGTAGACAGTTTTTTTTTTCCCTGAGGAATTTAGCTGAGAAAAAGAGAAGAAAAAGGATAATATTTGTCTAGCTGGTACAATTTGCAAGCATTTTTTCAGGATAGGGGAGACTTGACCATGCTTTTAGTGACAGGGAATGAGTAAGTAGAGAGAGGTAAAAGAGAGACAGAGGGTGGTGGAATGTGGTAGAGGCAGTCTGCTGGCAAATATGGGAAGAGATGGAACCATGGAAACATATACAGATGTTGATCTTGTCAGGCAGATGGGGTCATCTAATCAGAGACTGGAGTGAAAGGAATGATCTCACAAAGATATGACATGAAGACGTAAGAAGGAGGAGCTGTTAACAATTGACTTTACTTTTGGGAGGGAGCAAAAGAATGAATAAAGTCCTTAATAGAGAGTGTTGGGGGTGCAGTGGTGTGGGTGAATTAAGGAGAAAATAAAAGTTTGGAAGAACAGCTATAGCAAGTGGTATATAAAAAGTCTATTAGGCAGGAGTAGTAGGATTGCCTTGTTGTGAGGGCCCAGTTGAGATTAGATAGTATAGATCTGAAGTGGACTTAGTCGGCAGTTCTGTGATTTCTTCCAGGTCTGTTGAAGAAAATGTGAGGAAGAGTGAAAGTGGCAGATTATAGGGAGTAATCTAGGATTAGAGTTTGGCAAGTCATGATCAGCAATGAAACAAGGGGTTCAAGAGTAGAGGATGGCATAGAGTTGAAATAGTTCATCAAGGGGTCAAGATTGGAAAGGGGATTAAGTATAACCAGAACAAGGTTGATAGCATGAGATAGTACCGAGGGATAGAGGGATTGGAAGTCATGGTGAGTATGAAGAGTTTGAGGAGTGAGACTAGGGAGAAAGGAAAAGATAAGATAAAAGACTATAATGAGATAGAGTCAGAAACACCTGAGTTCAGATCCAGCCTCAGGCATTTATTAACTGTGTGACCCTGGACAAGTCACTTAACCTTTGCCTCAGTTTCCTCATCTATAAAATTGGGATCATAATAACAACAACCTTATTGTGAGATCAAATGAGATGATGTTTGTAAAATGCTTAGTACAGTTCCTGAATCACAGTAGGTGCTTAATAAATGCTTTATTTCCTTCCTTTCTCAAACAAATAAAATGAAAAGTTCTTGAAATTGAACACTTGTGGGTATGGCAGATCGAGGTTATGGCCATCCTTTTGCATAACTGAGGTGGAGCGGAGGAATGGGTACTGGAAGATGAGTAGACTAAGGAACTAGGAAGTTAAGATACTTATCAATGTCCCCTAGAATGAGAGAAGAAGTTGGTGTGGGAAGGCAGACTACACAGACACTGAACTCAATGGAACTCATACAGAAACCACAGTTGCATGTAAAGAAGTCATTATCAATATTGTCATTTTAAGGCACTGCCATGATGAAATATGTAAATAACATTTCCACAAATATCATCTTGTGAGGAAATGCCTGAATTCAGTTGAATGTATTTTCATTTAAAGATTGGCTGAAGCAAGTGTTCACAACAATCAATATTGACTTTTCCATTTATGTATTTAGGAATTTAAAGAGCTGGAAATAGTACCCAAATTATCTGGTGCCTGTTTTAGCATTTCATCTACTATTCTGCTAGGATTATTGCCTTTTTCATCTGGAGAATACCATTAGAGGGTCTCTACTCTAGTGAATTCTCATTTTTATTTTCCTTCTGTGTATGAGGGAATTAGTTCTTTTTTTTTTCTTTGTTTTTGGTGAGGCAATTGGGGTTAAGTGATTTGCCCAGAGTCACACAGCTGGTAAGTGTTATGTATAGGAGGCCTAATTTGAACTCAGGTCCTCCAGACTCCAGGGTCGGTGCTCTTTCTACTGCACCATTTAGCTGCCCCACGGGACTTAGTTCTTAAGAATAACATTTATCCAAATATTTATTTAATTTTTTTCTTTGGAAACCAAATATATCTAATTTTGCATCTGTGTAGTACAAGTCAAGTAACTGAATCACTGTGTTGGATTTGCTTCTTCTTCTTCTTCTTTTTTTTTTTTTTGCATTCCCACTGCCCAACTCATAGTAGATACTTAATAAGTGCTTGTTGACTAATTCATCCTGGGTGCCATATTTTAAGAGATCATAGACAAATTGGAACCCATCAAGAAGTTGGTAAGGATCTGAAAAAGTGTCTTAGAAAAATGGTAGGGGCTTTTCAGTCTGGAAAAGAGAGAACAAGAGATGAGGGAAGTAGGGGAGAGAGTAGCTTTTTTAAAATACAAGTACAGCTGTCATATCTACAAGTTTAATTAATTAGATTTTCTTCTTTGTAGCTCCTGAGGGCAAGAACATTCATCCTTAAACCCAGGTGTTTGCCTTTCACTGATCTGTAACTAGTGTCTTGGCCCCTGACTCTATGTGATTCCCTGAGTTAAAAGAGCCACACAATCCATAATTAATTTCCTTTCCCAGTTGCTGCTATTACATATTGGTGCTCAGTTCTTGCACTTGCTTCCCTTTTTTTCCTTTCTTATCATGTATTTCCACACATTCCATACTCCAAGTGAGTATTTTCTAGGGTTATTTTACAAGTGTTTGTTTGTTCCTCCTCGTTTCCATGCCTTAGGCTTGTTTCTTCAAGGATCAACTTAGGTTTAGGTTCTACCTACTCTGTAAAGACTTTGCTATCCCCAGTTGTTAATTCTCTCTCTTTGTCTCTGTCTCTGTCTCTGTCTCTGTCTCTCTCTCTTTACCTCCCCCCCAATCTCTCTCATCTTCTTTTCATCCTCTGTTTGTATACATGTTGTGTTTCCTTGGTAGAATGTGAACCACTGTTCATTTTTGTCTTTTAGAAAGTAGCACAGTGCTTTATAGATAGATATATAGTACATTTATTAAGTGCTTACTATATGCCAGGCACTGTGCTAATTGCTGGGTATGCAAGTGAAAACAAGTAAAACAGCCCTTGCCCTCAAGGAACTTACATCCTGATGGGGAAAAAAATAACTCATACTTAACTCTTACAAAATCAGATACGTTCTCCAGCAACTTGTATCTGAACTTATATCCTCAGCATATATATTCACTTGTTTCAGAAATTAAAAAAGATAAGATCAGACAATATCAGAGTGCCCTTCCATCTTCAAATCTAGAGTATCCTAATTCCTATGAATCAGTTTCCTTTTGCAGAGGTGTAGACTCCCTCTCAAATCCCAGCCAGCTTGCCATTTGCTCTGCCATTGCACTGCTTCCCCATACCTGAAATGGCATCCTGGGACCAGACTGCCAGAAAAATGTCCCCAGCCACTGGGAAACTTAATCTACACATCTTCAGAACTCCCATCCTACCCCAAGCCTTCTTAATTGGTGAGTGAATGAGCTAGCTAGTACAAACTCTACTAACCCACTATACTAGCTGGCCACAGACCACCAAAGCATGCTTCACATCCCATCCATCCACCTGTGTTTCTCCACCCCCTCCTGATTTCTACCTCTTTTTCTGGGCTCAGTAATCAAATCAGTACTACCATACTACCAGTGTTCCTGGAAAGGTTGTGTTAATTGACTGTCCTTTCATTCAACATGTCATCTTTGGTGCTCCTTAGACTTCCTTTCTTGACCACCACATGTATATGTTTTGTCTCCCTCTCTTAGTGATACAACATAGGAAAAGATGGAATAATAGCTCTCCTCCCTTTCTAGCTGCATGATGATCTAGTAGTATTTTTACTTATGGGTATCCAAGGGCATCCTACTAGATCCTCTCCCACTTGCCTCCTCACTCTTCCTCAACATATCCAGTCAGTTGTTGGTGATTCTCCTTCATAACATCTCTTAAATCTGTCCCCTTCTCTCCATTCCCAGACCACACCCTGATTCAGGCTCTTCTTATTTTTCCCCAATACTGGTTTTTTTTTTTAATTTTTTAGGTAATTGGGGTTAAGTGACTTGCCCAGGGACACACAGCTAGTAAGTGTCAAGTGTTTGGTCTGAGGTTGGATTTGAACCCAGGTCCTCCTGACTTCAGGGCCAGTGCTCTAATCCACTTCGCCACCTAGCTGCCCCCCCCAATAGTGTTAAAAGTAGCCTCCTAATTGGTTTCCCTGCCTCATTTCTACTTTCTTCAGTCTGTTCTCCATACAGTGACAAAAATGATTTTCCTAAAGTACATCTGACCATCTCTAGGATAACATCTTAGCTCCTGTTTGACCTTTACAACTCCATAATTTGGTCCCATCTACCTTTCCCCCCTTACTGTATACTGTTCTCTATGCACTCTGTAGTCCAGCCAAACTGGCCTTCCTGCTGTCCCTGAGATGAGTCTCCATCTCCCACCTCCATGTCTTTGCACTATATTTTCCAAGTCTGGAATACACTCCTCTTGTCCACCTCTCAGAATCCCTGGTTTCTTTTAAGATTCTGCTGAAGTGCCACCTTTTACATGAGGCCTTTTCTCATCTTTTCAACTCCTAATGCCTTTCCTCTAAGGTTACTTTGTATGTGTTTTGTATATGCTTGTATATGTATATGCTTTACTCATTTTCTTGTTATAATGTAAACTCCTTAAGGGTTTAATTTTTGTTTTTGCATCTTCAGTTACTAGCACATCATAGGTCCTTAGTAAATGCTTATTGATTGATTTATTCTTGATTCTTTCCCCTGCTTCACAACAGTGTCTTATCACTCCTACATTTCTTGGATTCTGCTGCCACGGCATCTCTTGAATTTTTCTTTCCTCGTCCAGAGATAGTACTTTAGTTCAGGACCTTATTTCTCTCATCTTCATTGTTGTAATATTTTCTTTAATGGTTTCACTGCTTCAGTTTCTTCACTCTTCAATTTATTCTTCACACAGCTGCTAAAATAATCTTCCCAAGGATTTGTCAATCCTTTGCTTTAAAGCTTTTAATGGCTTCCTATTGCCTCTAGGATAAAACTCGAACTCTTTAGCCTGGCAGTACTTAGCACAGTGCCTCACACATAGTAGATACTTAGTAAGTGCTAGTTGACTGACTGGCATTTAAAATCATCTACAATCTCAATCCTACCTTCATTTCTAGAATTTCTCTTCTTCATGCAATCTTTATCTTCCCCCTAAACAAGACTTGTTAACTGTTTGCAAGGTTCAGCATTTCATCTTTTGTTTCTTTGCCTTTACAAAGGCTATCTCCATTCTTAGGGTGTACTCTTTTTAAATTTGCCACTTAGAATTCCTTATCTTCAAAGCTCAGCACTGGTACCACCTCTTATACAAAGTATTTTGCTATCTTGCCAGGTATTAGTGCTCCTCCCTCCTCAAATTATTTTCTATTTATTTATTTGTGTGAATGGTTTATCTTTTTACTAGACTGTAAGCTCTTTGTTGACAGAGGTGTTTTGTTTTTTTGTCTTTGTGACCTCAGCTCCTAGTATGGTATCTTGGTCAAAATAGGCATTAATGTGTGTTTTGTGTGCATTGAATTGAATCATCCTGTGGTATGGTCTCCTGTCAAGACTTTCACCATCCTAGTCATGATCTACATTTCAGCTTGTCATTGACCTTTCTTAAAATTTGGCAGTCTGAACTGAAACAATACTTCAGGTATGGTATGACCACTACAGCAAGACAATTACTTCTCTCTATGCATCTTTTATTATATTCTCTGATATGATTTGATTATCATGTCACACTGTGGACTCATGTAGAGTTTATGTCCCACTAAAACCCTAGATATTTGTTTACCCATTCCTTTAGCATATTGTGCTTGCAAAGGTGATTGTCTTGAACTCAAGTGTACAGTATACATGTATTCCTCTTAAATTCCATCTTTTAGATTTTGCCCATTGTTCCAGCCTGTGAGCTTTTTTTAAAATTTTCTATTAAATAGTAGTTCATTGAAATGTTAGTGTGCTAATAGAAATATTTGCTAGAAAAAGGATTTTTGTCACATCTTTATTGAAATCAGGCAGACAGCTAAGGGTTTAGTGGATAAAGCACTGGACCTAGTGTCTGGAAGACTTTGAGACCTGAGACAATAGTTGTATGACCTTAGTCAAGTCATTTAGCCACTCTGCCTGTATTTCCTCATCTGTAAAAGGAATAGTAAGAGTACCTACCTCCTAGGGTTGTTGTGAGGATAAAGTGAGATATTAGTAAAGTGCTTTGCAAATCTTAAAGCGCTATGTAAAGGTAGGTGGTGGTGGTGGTGGTGGTGGTGGTGGTGGTGGTGGTGGTGGTGG